>NC_057802.1:579471160-579771160 GCF_018294505.1 Triticum aestivum | reverse complement strand
GCAGGCGTCCTGGTTGGGACCTCAGGTCTTAGATGTTTAGGTTTGGCTGCGATGTCTGTTTGGTATTAGGCCCAGGCTATCAGCGTCCCTTCATCAATTAGATAGGAGTAGCGACAGTTGTTGCTTAGACGGTGGCTTCAGTCTTACTGTTGTATGACTTTGTAAGGTCTTGTTAGAATAATTAATAAAGTGGCCGCATGCATCGCCCAGATGCAGAGGCCCGGATCATCCTCCTTTTCTAAAAAAAATTACTGTAGAAAACATTGAATACTTAACTTGAAATATTAGTATATTACCACTACTGATATAATTATGATTACGAATAGAACTACAAACATGATTATGATACAAATAATTTTAAATAAATAGTCACTCTCGTGTGGATGTCATTAGGATTAATGGTGAAATCCAAATTGTAAATATTTTATCTCACAAACCTTTAAACGGATTAGCGATCTATTTTCACCCTGATAGTATCTTGATGGCAACGTTAAACGGATTAGCGATCTGTAGTTTGTCTTCAAAAAACTCTAACTAGTTAATCCTAGGCAAGGTTTTGGTTACCGAATGAGTCATTTTTACCGAGGAGGACTGGTAAACGCGGTTATCACGGTTACCGAGAAATACCGATAAATACCGAGAATATTTTGAACGAATTTTATAGTTGAATTATGAATTCAAATAAGTTAATGAACGAACATTTGAACCAGAGACCTCTCAAAATAGGAACTAGGTTAGTACCAACACGCCAGAACCAACTCTCATGGCGTTAATTAGATCCTACATACTTTACTATAAATCGAGTGTTTAAATTCAAAAAATTAAAAAAACTGGTATTTTTTGCTTGGTACGTGGATTTACCGAGGGGCACGGAAATACGCGGTAACCATGGGAAATCTCGAAATTTCGACTGGTAACCAAAACCTTGATCCTAGGTACATACGTGGCAACAAAAATATTTCCTATCAACTAAGAAAACATAATTCCTCAAAAAATTATTGGTGTGTATACGTCTGGAATACGTAGACAACTTGAACATACCTATATTTTTTTCTTAGAAAAATTCTAACTGGTTAATCGAGTAAAATGCACCGAACCACCATATTAACGTCATAGCTCTCGGAAAACACCTCACGCGCGTGTGATCATATCCAATTGCGTGAGAAGTGCACTTCGCCGATGGCGCCATGGGCAGCCTGCCGGACGAGCTCCACCTGGAGATCCTCAACCGCCTCCCGCCGCTTCCGCAAGTGCTGGCGCGTGCCTCCGTCGTGTGCAAGACATGGGGCGGCGTCGTGAACGACCCTGATTTCCTCTGCGAGCTACACCGCAAGCACCGCGGGCCTCCGGCGACGCTAGGCTTCTTCCACAACTCAGACGAACTCCCGCACAGGTTCGTGCACGCCGGCAACCCAGCAAGCTTCGCCCTTGGATTCGGTGATCGGAGGACTGACTGGCAGTTCGTGGACTGCCGCCACGGCCGCGTCCTTCTCAGCGACGGGTGGGCTCATCGTTTCCTGGTCTGGCACCCTATGACCGGCGAGCGCCATCTCGTTCGAGCGAAAGGACTTGGCATGGAAGAAGCGCCCGACAACAACAACCAGGTCGGTGCCGCACTGCTCTGCGACTGCGCCACAGGCGAAGAGGGCCAAAGCCAAGGCATGGGGTGCCATGCCAGTCCCTTCCGCGTGGCCGTTTTGTTCAAGAACTCGCAGACGAACTGCATGATCGCAAGTGTCTTCTCCTCGCTCAGCAACCAGTGGAGCACGCCGGCGGAGCTGCCGCTGGCATGGCAAGTCCGTTCGGAGCCCTGCATAATAGTCGGCAACATCTTGTACCAGGCGCTCACCGACCGTGGCATCCTTGACTTTGACACGGACGAGCGGAGCTTGGCCACGTTACAGCGGCCAACACGCGGCAACGTGCGTCTCCTCAAGGTCGACGGCGGCGTGCTCGGCATAGCCGGAGTTATGGGGTACGAGCTGAAGCTGTGGGCGCTGGAGCTGGACGCTGAGACTTGGGTGCTTCGCAAGACAGTTGACTTGAGAGAGATTCTCCCTGGTCTGCTTACGGCGCCGTCCCCCGAAACAGATCCTCGTTTTACTTCTATGCCACGGGTGAACATCATCGGGGTTGCAGAGGAGGGCGATGCCCTGTTTCTGTGGACCATGATCGGCATATTCATGCTCTGTGTGAAATCCATGGAGGTGACGAAGGTGCACGAGACTGCTGAGCTGATGACCGTTTATCCGTACGCAGCCTTCTATCTCCCTGCTACTACTGGCATGTAGTCATTTAGTCACGTTGTGTTATTTTAAAGGCCGCTGCTACCCGTCATCCGGATGACGCGAACCTAACGTAAACCGCCTCCATGACCGTTAGATGCAATTCATCACAGCCATCCTTTTCTCCTCCCCAGATTTCGCATAGCACTTCCGCAGCCTCGCTCCATCATCGGTGGCCGGTGCTGCTACTGCCCGCTGTGTGTGAGCCTGTCTCCTGTCGCTCCACTGCAGCGCCGGCAGCCCAGAGATGCTCCGTCGCAGCTCCAACGACCTCGGCGGTGCTCCAATGAAACCTCATTGCAGCATGGCCCGGCACGACGGTGCTCCGTCGCGGCTCCATTGCAGCGCCGACGACCCCCGGCGATGCTCCACTGAAACCTCATCGCAGCACGGCCTGGCACGATGGTGCTCCATCGCGGCTCCATAGCAACACCAAAACGGACCCCGACGAGGCTTCATTGCGCTCCAGCGCAGCAGCACGCGACCTGGCGCGCGGTGCTCTGTCGCAGCACCTCACCGGCCATCACAGCTTCATCGCAGCGCCGGGGGCTGCGGGCTAGCAGCAGTTGAGCCCCTGCTCCGCTGAGGGCGCGCCCGCGTGCTGGCAGGAGCGCGTGGCCAGCTCAGGCAAGCAGCAACAGGGCCTCCCTCCTGCAACATCGATGTGGACGGCCATCTTGCGCGAGCAGCTTGCAGCAAGGAGCGGCCGAGCGGCGAGAGCTTGTAGCAAGGAGCGGCCAGGCGTCGCCTCGGTGAGGTAGGCAACCATGGATTCAGCGGTTGGGTGGATACGAAGGGAGAAAGTCAACGAATGAGGGGACGAGGGGATAACGATTCAGCGGTTGGGAGCCACGGGGTGCGGCGTGCGCACCGCAGGCATGCGTGGGACACGCGTTGCCAAAGCAAGGCGGTTTACGCCGTGAGAAAATCAGTCGGTTTAGAAATAGAGTTTTCCTATTTTAAAGTGTGTAAGATTCACTCGGATTACGTAAGTTGATGACGTTAGAATTAGAATTTTAATCAAATATTTACCAGCATATATTGTAAAAACTATGCACAACTTTAGGGTTTGAATACGCATTGTAAAGCTCAGTTAGTATACATGTTCCGAGCCTTAGGCCTTGTACAATGCAAGAAGCTTGGGGGAGATACTTAGAGAAATAAATCAGTGTTTCTTTAAGCACCAGTATTTATTTGTAGAAGATAGACGCTTACAAGCGTTTCTTCTGTAGAAATAGGCACTGGTGCTTCAGAAAAACCAGGTTTATTTTTCTAAGCACCTAGCGTTGTACAAGGCCTTAGGACCTGGGAGTTTCACTATCATGCTACTAGTGAAGACATGCTTGTGAGAATTATTTCATTCATTGTTGGGTTGTCAGATCATCCCCCCTCCCCTCCACATTGTCCAACCTCCCTTCGATGCCGGCAGAACCTTCATCTGCCGCCACCCATGCCTAGCAGGTGCTGCCGCGCGTAGCCCCCCTATAGCACCTGAATAGCCAAGCTTTTTACTAACCTTTGTCTGGCGATGTCACAGCCACATCGTGGGCCCATCGCCGGCTTCACTTACTCCAGGTGGTACCTCGCCGGCGCGACGTGCCCGTCTTCGGCTCGAGGCAACACATACACATGAATCAACTAACACATAAAAGTTCCTAGTTGCCGGAGGAATAGCAAAACCTACACTGTACACATGAATATATGAGAGATTTGACAGAAGAAACACTCCCCTTCCCCTCGTGTTGCTCCCCCGAGCGACTGAGGGAGACGCACCCGCCGGCGGCGGCCTCTACGTCGCCTCCTCCCTTCCTTCCCCTCTGTGCCGCTGGGCAAAGCCAGGTAGGTACCGGCGGCGGTGGGGCCTCATATCTCCCTGGCGCTGCGGAGTTCGGCGCGGGCCGGCATTCCTGCTTGGAGGCGTGTTGCTGGACCGGGCGGCGCGGCATTCGGGCAGCTCGTCGGTTGCTGGGCTTCCTTGGTGGCGGGGTAGGTTGTGCTGGTGGTGTGGGATGGCTGGCGGTGTGCTGTGGCAGCGAGGTGTGCTCGGGGTGGTGGTGAGGGCCGGCCAGATCCGATATGGGGTGGGGCGTCTCCTCCGGCCGCCGCTCCGCGGGCGACATGGGCCGTGGCGGCGCGGGACGGCCGCCTCCGGTGGCTGCGAGCGCTGGCGGGGTCTGGTGTGGTGGTGTGCCTTGGTGCGGCGTGGCCGTCGGTGAAGGCCACTATTTAGGGTTGTCCAAGGTGTGGGCGGTGCGAGCTGTGGGGCGGTGTTGTTCTCTGGTGGCCGTGCCTCGCAGCGGCGCAGAGTGGTGGTGGCGATCCGGCCATGTGAGGTATGGTGGGAGCATTGTACTGGGTATGTGAGCTTCTTTGCAACCATGGAGAAAATATGGACAAGAAGTTGGGCAATTTCAAGGATGAGTTAAATTTCAAGGATGAGCAGGTACTTGGAGAAAACAACAGACAAATTGATCAAAATCATGAAGAAAATTGGCTCAGAATGACCTGTTATTTCATGTCAATGGAGAAGAAGAAGCCAGCATGGAACACGAGGAGGATCCGGCTGCACCTGTCATGCCAGTGTGCCAGCCTACCTTGGATCGCGCACGCGGATCCTTGCCAGCCGACAGAAGTTGGTCGGGTCAGGGGGGGACCTGGCCGTAGCGGGCTATGCAGTGGGCCACTCTGCGAGCGCCGCGTCATCACGCGGGGAGCGCGTACCGCACGCATGCAGCAAAAGGCAGCAACAGGAGCGCCTTCGCGCATGGAGCCCACAACAAGCTCCGGATTTTCTACGGACGGTTTCTGTTCTGGTCCAGCCTCACCGATGGCTACAGGATCATCTACGTCCACTCAACCTGCAGATATGAAAGGGTCCTCTGGATCCTCTGCGGCTGGTCATTTTGAGCAGTCTCCTGTGCAACCACGGTCGCAACCTGTCACTACATCGAGGGTTATGAGCCGGTTACAAAAAGGTCCCGGAGCCGCCGCCCCGACATACACCGCCCATGAAAACGGAAGAGCCCGCACAACACCCAAAGGGTGACCCTCCAAACCGACGCCTCAAAGAACGTTACGACGTAAAACGCCGCCGCCGCCCACTCCAGAATACTGAAGTTTAGGTTCTCACCCGGAGAGCCCAGGCACATGAAAGGAGAGGAAGAACTCTACGACGATGCCTCCAAGAAAGTCACGACACCCGCAGGCGCCGATATCGCCAAAAGCTTTCGCCCAAGTCCCTCATCTCCGAACAATGAGCCTGCAGATCTGTGCACCCATGGATAACCAGACCACCCGAGCCAAGCCTGATGTGAAGAGCACCTCCCGTCGTCAACCGCCAAAGCCCTCCCACGACGACCCGCTGCAGCACATCATGCAACAAAGAGACGACGCGTTTGCCGGGGCCAGATCCGCAGGCATCGCCCCGAATCCACCGTCCCCAACCGCCGCAGCAGCCCATGCCGATGCAACCATCGCTCCGGGGCCGCTGCCCCGGCATCCTTGCCACGGTTCCTGACCGCTGTCACACGCACCCACTGGAGCCGGTAGATCAGCCACCACCACGACGCCACCTCACTGCGCCACCCTGGGCCTCCGAGCCGCACCCCCAAGCACCAGATCCGCGCAGCTCGACGCCCCCTTGCGCCCTCTGCGCAGCCACACCTGGCCGCTCGACGCGACCACCTCGAGTGGCTGCCATGCCCCCCCATCGTTGGATCCCGCGAGCACGAAGCAGCCGCGTGAATCAAGGCCACTGGCCCGAAACCGCCAGATCTGCGGCCTCCCAGATGCAGCCGCGCGGTGTCACCCTGCGCGCGCCTCACCCGCCGACCTCCGCGCCACCCCCACGCCCAGGCGCCGCGTCCACCAGCAACAGCAACGCCGGACACGAGCTCCGCCGCCTCCACCACCTGAGTTTTTTACACGATGTGGGCACATGTGCTATAGGACTGATGGTAATTTTTCATAATTTTTTGTGATGGAGAAGTATCTGAACACTTCCCGCTACGCGGATTGCTCTTCGCGTGTCTACGACTGTGGTCGGCGGCCTCCGGGGGCTAGCATGCCGCCAAATCTTGCGTAGGCGGCCTCTCACAAGTCTGGAAGTGTTGTGGCGGTTTCAAACGCCCGGCACGCGTCTCCGGGGTGTGGCCCCCCTCACGGACGGCGCCACCGCCGGCACCTGGTGGCGGGAAACGGACGCGTGGGGTCTACACGGAGGGGATCTTGATGTGGCTTTGGCCCGGATGTTGCTCCAAAGTGTTCCTATGGACTGACCTAACACAACCGGGTGGAGAGTTCCACTGGTCAAAGCCCGTTCATGCAAAAGTCAAAGGGCTAGATCCCATGGTCAAACGCTACAGGGTTAGGCGGGACGGGGGCCGGGGGGTAGCAATGCCACCGGAGCGTCGCACCGGGACCTCATACATGCCGTACAGTGTGGTGGCATGTCCGAAGAGGCGGCACGCGTCTCCGGGGTGTGCCCCCCCTCACGGACGGCGCCGCCGCCGGCACCTGGAGGGGGGAAACGGACGCGTCGGGTCTACACGGAGGGGATCTTGCTGTGGGTCTGGCCCGGATGTTGCTCCAAAGTGTTCTTATGGGCTCACCTAACACAACCGGGTGGATAGGTCCAATGGTCAAAGCCCGTCCGTGCAAAGTCAAAGGGCTAGATCCCGTGGTCAAACGCTACAGGGTTAGGCGGGACGGGGGCCCTGGGGGGTAGCAATGCCACCGGAGCGTCGCACCGGGACCTCATACATGCGGGGTGGTGTGGTGGCATGTCCGAAGAGGCGGCACGCGTCTCCGGGGTTTGGCCCCCTCCAAGTGACGGCGGCACTGCCTTGCGTGGAGGGGGGGCCACACCGCGGAGCCCCAAGACGGGCGTCTACGCATGCCTAAACACTTTCACATATGCATCGGGACCCGTTCGATGTTTCGGTGACATAGCTACAGCCCGAATCCCCCCACTAACCAGATTCCCTCCGTGTCGACCGTTTCCCCCCTCCGTGACACGGCGACAGCGACGTTCGTAACGGGGGGCAATCGATATACCATCGGGGTATGTTTTTTTAGATAAGGCATAATTATCTTATGGAAAAACAAAAAATAATATAAAGTAAAAATAAAAGAATAAAAATAAAATAAATATATGCTGCGCACACGGAGGTGCAGTCCGACGGATCGATGGCGTGGCATCGCACACAGATCGATGACGTGGCAAAGGGGCATGGGCCAGGCCTATGCCGTAGGCATATCTCTGCCATAGATAATATAAAGTAAAATAAAAAATAAAGATAAAAAATAAAGATAAAATAAATATATGCCGACGGCAAGCACACACGGAGGTGCAGTCCCACGGATTGATGACGTGGCATCGCACACAAATCGATGGCGTGGCAGAGGGGCATGGGTCAGGCCTATACCGACGGCTATGCCGTAGGCATATCTCTGCCATAGATATGCCGACGGCCGCCGTTACCTCCCGTCGGCGTAGTTTCAACGCCGTCAAACGGTCAGCGCTGACCGGGTAGGTGGGCCCGGGCTATGCCGACGGTCTAGCCTATGCCGACGGCCCCGTCGGCATAGATAGACGTATGCCGACGGCTTTTCTACGCCTACGGCCTGTGCTAGGCCGTCGGGATAGGTCTATCTATGCCGACGGGGGCCGTCGGCATAGAGGAGGCCGTCGGCGTACGCAGTTATTCTGGTAGTGACACGCCGACCCAAACGCGGAAGCGGACATCCATGTCCGCCTGGCCGACCCAAACGGACAAAAAGCGGACAAAAGCGCCGTCCGTTTGGGTCAGCCCGTTGGAGTTGCTCTAATGTGCCTTGTTTCGGCTAAACTAGCCTCCGTATATGTAGTAGGGACAAAAAGAAGAAGAAGAAATGCACCATGCCCTACAGTATACAAAACAAAGCATCGGTGAAAGGACCATTTTGTCTACTATCCGCTGGAATTCCACTACACAGACGAGCCACAATTTTGGAACCATATAGACACATACATACCCGGCGTACGCGAAGGTCTGGGTCACGGAACTAAAACGAAAAACAACAGGGAAAGGCACTTGGCAACACGACTTTTCTTCCACTCTCTGGCCTTACGCGTACGTAATTCCACTGCGCGGACAAGCCACAGGTTTGGACCGATGCATCCATGCCCGTCGTACACTTCCCGCCAGGTGACCACACCGCGTGACGAACGGATCGATGATGTGGAAAACAACGAAGGCCACGAGTTTCTCGGGGCGCGACTGGTGCCGGGTCTCGTACGCGCGCGCACGGTGATTAGGCAGACAAAATAGCCGGACCGTCGACATGCATGCATTGCGTTGGACAGTTGGAGGTCATGTAATTACGTACGTTCGATCACACCACACACCTGGCTTCTGGCCAGCTATAGATTGGAAGAAACATGGAAACCAGAGCACGATCGAGAGTGGACTAATAACTACGAACCGGAAGTTCTCGCCAAACTATTTCCAACCCGCCAAACAAGCCGCTCTTGGAACCCAGTCCTACAGTCCTACTCCTATATATTGGTTGTGTCTGATTGGTACCCTTTGCATGCAATAGGAAGCCTAGCTACTACTGTTGTAGTACCACAGTAGCCGAGTTCGTGCGTGCGCCAACTGTTTCCTAGCATAGCAAGCTGGTCGAGCTTCCGAAGATGGCGCGGCAGCGTACGCGCTCTGCCTCCGCGCTCGCGCTCGCCGTGGCGTTGGTCGTCGGAGTCTTGGCGTCCATCCCTATCGGTAAGCAACCAACCTGCAAGCATGCATGTCTCCGTTCATCACCGGCATCAAAGTAACGAACGGCATGCAATGGTTCGCTCGCCGGGACTATGACTAATTCTATTTGCACTGTCCACGGCGTGCGTGCAGAGGTGGCATCCATCGGCGTGTGCAACGGGATGATAGGCGACAGCCAGTCCCTGCCGTCGCGGGCCGACGTGGTGCAGCTGTACAGGACCAAGGGCATCAGCGCCATGCGCATCTACGCCCCGGACCCCGAGACGCTCCAGGCCCTCGGCGACACCGGCATCGACCTCATCATGGACGTCGGCAACGGCAACCTTTCCGCCCTCGCCTCCGACCCCGGCTTGGCGGCGTCCTGGGTCCAGGAAAACGTGCTGGCCTACCCGCGGGTCAGCATCAAGTATATCGCGGCCGGCAACGAGGTGGAAGGCGGCGACACGCAGAACATCGTCCCGGCCATGACGAACCTCAACGCCGCGCTCTCCAAGGCCAGCCGCCCTGACGTGAAGGTGTCCACGGCTGTCAAGATGAGCGTGCTCGCGTCCTCCTCGCCTCCCTCCAGCGGCGTGTTCAAAGACGCGTACATGACGGAGGTGGCCCAGCTGCTCAAGGACACCAGCGCGCCGCTGCTCGCCAACGTGTACCCCTACATCGCCAAAAGGGACACCCCGACCATCGACCTCAGCTTCGCGCTCTTCCAGCCGAGCCCCAACCCGGTGAACGACAACGGCCTCACCTACACCAACCTCTTCGACGCCATGGTCGACGCGATGTACACGGCCATGGAGCAGGCGGGCGCGTCGGCCGTGCCCATCGTGGTCTCGGAGAGCGGGTGGCCGTCGGCCGGCGACGACCTGGCAACCCCCACTAACGCGCAGGCGTACAACCAGAACCTGATCGACCACGTCGGCAAAGGTACGCCCAAGAGGGCCGGGCCCCTGGAGACGTACATCTTCGCCATGTTCAACGAGAACCGAAAGGACGGGCCCGAGACAGAGAGGAACTTTGGACTGTTCAACGGACCCGACAAGACGCCGGTGTACCCTATAAACTTCACCAATTAGTTAAGACGGCCGGACTACATATTCATTTATGCAATACATACGTAGCTACTACTACGGTCATCTCAATAAGTTGTGAAATAATTCGTGCAAGCACGTACTAGTATTTAATAGATAATGAGAGACTATGAATAAGATCCATCCATTGTGTTTTGGAAATAAGGATCGGTTCCTCTCCGCTAAAGAAGCGTAGTAAACTTGTGAAGTACAGCGTTTGATTCTAATTATTTTCCTTAGAAACAAGTTTTGCTAATTCTAAGTTGACTGATAATTTCTTTCGACGCTGAGAACTATCCATCCATGAAAAACTTCATATTTTGTGAGCAAAAAATGCTAGATCGACGGACAATTACGGGGAATCAACGGACCCTCCCAACCAACTAAACTTGCCCCCCTGATTTTCAGGGTGGGGTGGGGCCTCTCCCTCCTCCTTAATCCAATTACAGATTGCCAACTAGTTCTCACCCCGTAATTGTCCGTTAATGTAGCATTGCCGTTTTGTGAGCGCTCAAAAATATTCTATTTGTTTTGCACACATAGGCAAAGCAAATATTGTGAATGTTGCTTACATCTATATATATGAACGAATATGTAAAGTTGACTGAGAAAAGAGAAATAAGATTATCTTACTAGTTGCCTAAGAGCATCTCCAACAGACGCGCAACGCGCGACTCGTTAAAAAACAGAATACAAGGTCGGGTGAGCCAGCTTTTGCGCGTGGCGCTGCGCTGGCTCCAGCGGCCGCCGCAAAATAAGCAAGCTCGAGCCGCTCCAGCAGACGTGCTATATTTCTTCTTTTTTTAACTACAATTTGATACACATTTGGCTCTGATAGTACAAATGTGATAGATAGTTCGTCACATAGCCTCCTCCTACGATACAAAATAGTGCATAGATAGTTCATAGCCTTCTCCTACAATAGATAGATAAAATGAAAAACTACTACTACTTGTCATCCTCCGACTCGGACTCTGCCTCGGTGATGTTCTCCTCCGACGTCTGAACGTAGCCGTCAAGGACCCGCTCATCGTTCGAGTCCCAGGACGACGCTCCTAGTGCGATGTTGAATTTAGCGACCGCCTTCCGTGTTCGCCTGTCCTCGTGATAGGCGGCTCGCTCCTCCCTCCTCTCCTCCCTCTCCACCCTCCTCTCAGCGTAGAACTGTTGCTCATTGATGACATCTTGCGGGAAGCGTAGGCGCCACAGCGCCATGGCTTCCTCGTCCATCTCGGCCAAGCTGAGACGGCGCTCCCGCCTCCAGTTCTCGCGACGATCCTCGTCGGTGATAAGCCCCGGGGGAGGCGCCAACTCCTGCGCCCGCTCCCGCGTCGCCATGTCCGGTAAGTTCATGTCCCAACGGGACCGCCGGAGGCGCCATGCCGCAGCGTCGTACGCGCGGGCGCCCTCCTGGGCGGTGTCGAAGGTTACGAGGCCGAGGCGCACGTCGCCGGACTGAATCTCGGCGGAGTAGGTGCCGGACGGACGTACGTGGACGCCGCGGTAGCCCGAAGCTCCCCGGCGGCGCGGCGGCATGGTGGCGCGGTGGTGGCGTGTCGGCGGCGAGGAGAGAAAGCGGTAGAGGGAGCGACGAGAGAGCGGCAGAGGACGCTGCAATTTTATAGGCGCGTCGGATGCGGTGCGCCAAATCTAGCACGCGAGCTCCCTCTTTCGCCCGCGCGCGCTAGTTTCCGCCTCCGCTGGAGCGCGCGAAAACGTCCCGGGCGCGTGAAAATGGCATTTTACCGCGCGCGTGTCTTTTGGCGCGGCTGTTGGAGATGCTCTAACAGAACCATAAATAAACATATATAGGTAGTATATCACAATGGAAACAGTTTTAAAAATCCTGTTAATTTTTTTAGAAAAATCCCAACAAAAAAGAATTGATTTAAAAATACAAATTAAACACCATATAAATATCTCTAAGTTTTTTTTCTTTCATAATTAAGTATGTCAAATTTAGAAATACCATGCACGCAACTTTTGTGTTCGCGATCCGTCCGGATGACTGAAACGCAGAATCGTAAGTGTTGATGGAGTAGTATGCAATTTGGCAGGTCTAGAGCAGTTTTACTTTATAAGTTGAATCCAACAAATACATCTATATGCAATGCGTGTTTTGATATCGTATCAGGTTGAACAATTGCCCGCCCCAGGCACAAATAGCATGTCATCATACATGTACAATTCTGTACATTTTCTGAAGCGTATTTTTTTTACACCCTTGCTATATCTTTGACCTAGCTTATTTTAAATTCTGCATCATCTAAATTTTTTTGACCGTTTGATCGACTCAAACTCTCACACATGATTATGGTTTTTTGTGCCACTCTATGGTCTTATGCAATACGTAATAAATAAAGATTGAAAAAAATGCAACATATTTGGTGTGCAACGTGCACTATAAATTTATTTTCGGTTTATGTACAAATAATATCAATGGTATGAAAAGGTAACCAGAAATGATTTAGGTTTTATACTCCAGCACAGGATGGCAATCCCCAAAAAAGACATAGGATGGCTCCGTAAAAAAAAAGACATAGGATGGCAATGAGGCCACATACCGAGCCAAGTTCATGAGTTATTTTTTTATTTTTTTTGCGGGAGAAGTTCATGAGGATTTCATCAAGTAAGGAGTGGGGATTGTGTGTGTGGATATTTTACGGAACTAAGTTTTTTATTTGGGGTTGCAATCGACATGATGCATGAATTGCGTTGGGCCGTTGGAAGTCTTGCACGTACGATCACACCACACACCTGGCTGCTGGGCAGCTATATATGGAGATGAACCAAACTATTTCAGACTCGCCAGCTATATAAATAGGGCGCGCGCTAGCTCTTGGAATCCATCCATCCATCGAGTCCTATATATAGGTGGTGGATTGTCGGTCGAGTTGCATGCGAAAGAAGGCCTAGGAGCCGGGTACGTACGTGCGTGCATCAACTGTTTCTTCCTCGCATAGCAAGCTGATCGATCGATGGAGCTTCTCAAGATGGCGCGGCAACGTACGGTGGCCATGGCGTTGGTCGTCGGAGTCTTGGCGTCCATCACTATCGGTAATTAAGTCACCAACCAACCTGCATGCATGCATGTCTCCGTGCCGTGGTGTCCATCACCGGCGGTGAGGTGACAGACCAGTTGTTTGCATATATATTGCTGTCAAACTACGAACTCACTAGTGTTGTCCCTGGCGATTGCGCGGGCAGATCAGGTGCAATCCATCGGCGTGTGCAACGGCAAGGTAGGCGACAACCTGCCATCGCGGGCCGAGGTGGTGCAGCTCTACAAGTCCCTGGGAATCGGCGCGATGCGCATCTACGAGCCGGAACCCGAGACGCTCCTGGCCCTCGACGGCACCGAGATCGACCTCATCATGGACGTGGGTGGCGGCTTCGCCGCCATCGCCTCCGACCCTGACGCCGCGGCCGACTGGGTCCGTGACAACGTGCTTGCCTTCCCGGGCGTCCGCATCAAGTACATTGCGGCCGGCAACGAGGTGGAGGGCAGCGACACGGACAGCATCGTCCCGGCCATCAAGAACCTCAACGCCGCGCTCGCCGCGGCCAGCCGCACTGACGTCAAGGTGTCCACGGCGGTCAAGATGAGCGTGCTCGGCTCCTCCTCGCCGCCCTCCGAGGGCGCGTTCAAGGACGCGTACATGACGGAGGTGGCCAAGATGCTCAAGGCCACCGGAGCCCCGCTCCTCGCCAACGTGTACCCCTACTTCGCCAAAAGGGACACCCCGGACATCAACCTCGGCTTCGCGCTCTTCCAGCAAAGCCCCAGCACGGTCAGCGACAGCGGTCTCACCTACACGAACCTCTTCGACGCCATGGTCGACGCGCTTTACTCGGCCTTGGAGAAGGCGGGTGCGCCGGAGGTGCCCATCGTAGTCTCGGAGAGCGGCTGGCCGTCAGCCGGCGACGACCTGGCAACCGTCGCTAACGCGCAGGCGTACAACCAGGGGCTGATCGACCACGTCGGCAAAGGCACGCCCAAGAGGGCGGTGCCGCTGGAGGCGTACATCTTCGCCATGTTCAACGAGAACCAAAAGGGAGGGGCCGTGACAGAGAAGAACTTTGGGCTGTTCAACGGCCCCGACAAGACGCCGGTGTACCCTATAAAGTTCAACAATTAGCTAAGACAACCGGACTACATATTCATGTATTACAGTACATATATAGCTGCTGCTTCGATCCATCTTAATAAGCTGCAGAATAATTCGTACAATGTCATATGAATAAGAGCCATCAGTTGTGTTGGCAATACGAATCGTTTTCCCTCAAGCATTGTAAACTTGTGATGTACAGCGTTTGATTCTATTTTTCCCCTCATAAACAAGTATTTTTGCTAATTCAAAGTTGACTGATAATTGTTGTCGACCCTGAGAATCGTCAATACATGGAAAAGTCCTCTCAGAAATGTTCTATTTGTTTTGCACACATAGGCAAACTAATTAGGGACTGGCTATGTGCCAGGCGACTGAATTTCTAAAAAGGATCAGTCGGTAGAAAACAAACACAGAAACAGAAATCGACTGACGGCAAAACCAGAGTCAATCGATTTGTGAAATCACTAGCCCAACCCAAAAATTCTGGGCCTTCTTCGTTCTGTTCCCTCTGCCTTTTTCGGGCCATTTCTTCAGTCAGTGCTAGACCCGCGACCCGTTAACCCGCGCTGCTTGGATCGGGATCTCAGCTCCAGCAGCGCACGCGTCTCCACCCGCACTGCTTTTCTTCCTTCTTCCACCATCTTCCTTCGTCTCTACTCCTTCTACCCTAACAACGCCGCCATGGAGGAGAAGAAATCAGATCCAAAACGGGACATCAAGTAACTAAGGAAGAAGAAGAATAAAGCTGGAGGCGGTATCCCTAGATATCCGCTTCTGGTAAATCAACTTCTCCAAGAGCCGATCACCCTTGTTCCCTCCATGAGATCATTTCTGTACAAAAATAATAATAAAAAGAATTAATTCACGGTTTTCAGATCTTGAAACATGAAAATATAATGCAACCTCTAAAACTTCTTGAGTGCTAAAGCTGCATCCGATCATTACTGCAAGTAAAAAAAAAATGTTCTACACTATACTGGAAGAAATCACAACAGAGGTGTTATAGAAAACCTCCAGTCTAACATAGGGATACTACAAAATGACATAGGTAGCAGATAGGCAGAAACATTTACAACATCAGTATGAAGAACTTGCACATAACATTACTCCTACTGCCATTTTATTAAATGCAACATCATTTTTACTAAGTCTCTAAAAAATTGCAGGTTCAGGCCGGAACATTTGCACACAAAGAAGACCAGCAAGAACAATTTACAAATGGGATAAGCTATACTCTTAAACAAGTAAGTAAGGTCTAATATACAACAGCTCAAAAATTACCTGAACATAGGCAGGTCATATGCATACCCTTTTTGTAACTGCTTTCTTGCATACTGGATCACATATATATCTGAAATAAGCAAATTCACAACACCAGTATTGCACTTAGCAATACCAAAAGTACAGGAATGCTAGTTGACAGAAAATTTACCCTGCCTGATGATAAATTCAAAAGGCAAAAATATTATGAGCATTCACTTTTGTGAAGAGATTTCTATATACAAGTACCCTCCCTAAAGATAAACTGAAAAGAAAAAAACATAATTGAATGAAGTTTCTCTATAGAGGAATGAATTTGGGAAGCCTACTACCCTACCTAAAGAGAAAATTCATTACAGTGACGCTAAAAAACAGAAATGATTTCTAGAAATGAATGAATTAGAGGAAGACCTTTTACCCACCCTAAAAGACAAAAAACATAAATTGAAGCTAAAACACAACATGATACTCCATAATTAGAATGAATTTGTCGGATAACTTTTACCCACCCCAAAAGACAAAACCAAAAATTTCACATCGTGTTGTATGAAAATGCTCTCGTTATTTCTTGTAAGCTGCTACAATCATAGATTACAGATTCTGCACAAACAAAGTTACAAAAGGTTACAAGCAGTAGAACACCATCAAGAATTGCATCATCGCATTTTTAAAAAGGGCATACTATCATATGCATAAAATGCTTTGTTCAGGGTTTATTGTGAATGATTAAAGTAAAATTCTCTTGGTCAGGTAACAGGACATATACAGGACAAGCAACAGCAAGGAGAAGCTCAGCATTGTCGGAAAACCAAAAGATAGCATGGTAATTAAGTACACACTTTCCCTTGAGGAACATCGTACATTCATTTAAACAATAATATAAAAAATGTAAGTGCATAATGAAACATTCCATTAACTGCAGGTGCCTAAAAATTCAGACAAAGCATACAAGCAAGCGCATTGTCATAGTAATACATTAAACCAAGTCATTAAGGTTAGTATATAGGTTCAATGAATTAGTTTAT
This sequence comes from Triticum aestivum, assembly GCF_018294505.1. Taxonomy (NCBI): domain Eukaryota; kingdom Viridiplantae; phylum Streptophyta; class Magnoliopsida; order Poales; family Poaceae; genus Triticum; species Triticum aestivum. The sequence continues at coordinate 579,754,656 of NC_057802.1, read as the reverse complement.
ATGCATATTATATCACGTTTACTTAAATTGCAAAATTTCACTTCCAGGACCCATTTCTTGCAGATAAAAGTGCCAAGCAAGGAGATCAAGAATTCAGAGGATTCAATAATGAGCCCAACAAAGAGGTATGTCTGGACCTATTGTTGGTTGTAAAAATAAATAAAATATCATTTTCTTATCATAACCAACTATTTTTATTATGTGCCTCTATCTTACAGGATTTAACGCTGATTGAAGGAGGAAAACACAATAAACAGCTAATGAATGAACAAGCAGAAGCAGGGCATCAATCTTACACAACGCTAATTCAACAAATAACTCTCATGAGTCATCTTCAGAGTGACGACATGCGGATGCCTATACAGAGCTTCACTTCCCTATTGCAAGGAGGATTGTTATCACAAGTATGCAACAATTACAAAAAAAATGTTACATACCAAAAAGAAACAGTAAAATGGTCAAAAAAAGCATTTGAAAAAACATTAATCAAAATATTAAATTTGAAACATTCTCAAAAGGACCATTGGATGCCACGACTACCAACAGTAGAGCAATATCACAAAGAAGAATCTCAAAATGCGCAAGCTGACACCAGGACTGATCAGTGGGAAGAAAAATCCATACCCAAAGAAGAAGCTTTTGAAATAGATTGTGATGAGTAATAGTCCGGTGGCCCTGATGATGATACTGGTGAATCTGAGAGTGATGCCAATGAAAGTGATGCGGAGGAACAGTACCTGCACGACATTGAAACTGATGGCAATGAAACTAATGCAGGCAATCAGAAATTTACAAAATAAGGCAACAGATGATGATGATCTTCACCTTCATCGGCAACCAAATCACCAGGATCACCAACAATCATTGTTCTGGACTGAAAGTATCCATCCCAATTATGTACAATAGGGCTCTAGCATAGAAACCCTACGGACACTCATCAGTGCTTCAGGACCAACACGATAGTCGTGGCCAGCAATGAAAATAACATCAAATCCAACTAGAACTGTGTCCTTGACATAGTGATCTGCAATTCTGAACCTTCCGTGTTCAACAAAATCAAACATCCCAGCGCCAACACAAAACCTAGCAAAATGAGTGATGTTGATCACAGTGCACACAACTCTGTCAGTGTCTCCAAAAGGTACATTCAGTTGTGCTCTAGTAACAGCAGATATCTTCACTGTTTTACGATTGAAATCCTTTTAATAAAACAAACAAAACAAAAGGTATGATTAAAAATTCAGCATTTGGACACCACTTATTTCATATAACCATTCTTGTTTATCATAAAAATTGTGCAAATGAACTGAAGAACTTGCACACAACATTTAGAAGCAAGAAAAAAATTCAGTGGCTACAACAAAATTGTTCTTACCAAAACAAATAAATTATGCACAAAAACCATACCTAACCTACTCATGCTCATTGTAAAAAACCTTACTCATACATCCCTCACATTAACATAAATTGTAGAAAAGAAAATATTGCATAACTTCCAAAGAACATTTAGAAACAATTGCAGAAATTCAGTAGTTGTAGGTATTTATTCCATGATGTTAAATTAATAATTGCACACAAATTCTGAAGAACTTGCGGACAACAAGAACAAGCAAATAGATAATTGAGTAGATGCAGGTTTTTATTCCATGAATATAATCTAAAAAAGTTAACCTGACCTAATCATACATCCTTTCATGATTACACAATGTGTAAAAATCATATAAATTGCAAAAAAAATCATAACAACTTGCGCACAGACAACACAAAGCAACTAGAAAATTCAATAATAGTTGCAGGAATTTATTCCATGGAGGAAAACTAAAAAAGCTTAACCTAACCTAATAATACATATCTCATGATTACAGAAAATCATAAAATCATAATAATTGCACAAAAGTTCTGAAGAACTTTCGCACAGCAAGACCAAGCAACAAGAGAATATAGTAGTTGGAGGAAATCAAACTCTCTTCATGATTACACAATTCATAAAAATCATAAGAATTGCACAAAACTTTCAAAGGACTTGCACACAGCAAGAACAAATCAACTAGAGAAAACAAAATGGTTCCATGAATTACAAATTCATGGAGGAAATCTAAGAAAAGCTTAACCTAACCTGATCATACATATCTCATGAATACAGAAAATCATAATAATTGCATAAAAGTTCTGAAGAAATTGCACACAACAAGTACAAGCAACAAATAGAATATACTAGTTGCAGGTTTTTATTCCATGTATATATGGTCCAAAAAGGTTAACCTGATCTAATCATACATTCTTCATGATTACACAATTCATAAAATCATAAAAATTGCACAAAAATTCTGAAGTACTTGTACACAGATAGTACAAGCAACTAGAAAAAACAAAAAAGTTGCAGGAATTTATTTCATGAAGGAAATCTAAAAACTTGCGCACAACTAGAACAAGCAACTAGAGAAACACATCAAAATAGTTCCATGAATTACAAATTCATGGAGGAAATCTAAAAAAAGCTTAACCTAACCTGATCATATGTGCTTCATGATTACAGAAAATCATAATAATTGCACAAAAGTTCTGAAGAACTTGCACACAGCAAGTACAAGCAACAAGAGAATAGAGTAGTTGCATGTTTTTATTCATGACATGAGCTAATCATACATTCTTCATGATTACACAAATTCATAAAATCAAAAAAATTGCACAAAAATTCTTAAGAACTTGCGCACAGACAGTACAAGCAACTAGAAAAATAAAAAAAAAATGTGATTCAATTAGTTGCATAAATTTATTACATGGAGGAAATCTAAAAAAAAGTTCCCTTATACTTACACAATCATGGAGAGGATCTAACCTAACCATAAGATTACACAATTCGTAAAATCATAAAAATTGCACAAAAAATCTGAAGGACTTGTACACATATAGTACAAGCAACTAGAAAAATAAAAAAAAGTTGCAGGAATTTATTCGATGAAGGAAATCTAAAAACTTGCGCACAGCTAGAACAAGCAACTAGAGAAATACATCAAAATAGTTCCATGAATTACAAATTCAAGGAGGAAATCTAAAAAAGCTTAACTGAACCTGATCATACATGCTTCATGATTATAGAAAATCATAATAATTGCACAAAAGTTCTGAAGAACTTGCACACGGCCAGTACAAGCAACAAGAGAATAGAGTAGTTGCATGTTTTTATTCATGACCTGACCTAATCATACATTCTTCATGATTACAGAAATTCATAAAATCATAAAAATTGCACAATAATTCTAAAGGACATGCGCATAGACAGTACAAGCAACTAGAAAAAATCAAAAAAAGTTGCGATTCAATTAGTTGCATAAATTTGTTACACGGAGGGAATCTAAAAAAAGGTTCCCTTATACTTGCACAATCATGGAGGGGGTCCAAAAAAACATTTAATCTAACCTAACCATAAGATTTCACAAGTCATATAATCATAAAAATTGCACAAAAATTCCGAAGGACTTGCACACAGCAAGAACAAATCAACTGGAGAAAACAAAATAGTTCCATGAATTACAAATTCATGGAGGAAATCTAAGAAAACCTTAACCTAACCTGATCATACATATCTCATGAATAAACAAAATCATAAAATCATAATAATTGCATAAACGTTCTGAAGAAATTGCACACAACAAGTACAAGCAACAAAGAGAATATACTAGTTGCAGGTTTTTATTCCAGGTATATATAGTCCAAAAAGGTTAACCTGACCTAATCATACATTCTTCATGATTACACAATTCATAAAATCATAAAAATTTCACAAAAATTCTGAAGTACTTGTACACAGACAGTACAAGCAACTAGAAAAAACAAAAAAGTTGCACGAATTTATTCCATGAAGGAAATCTAAAAACTTGCGCACAGCTAGAACAAGCAACTAGAGAAACACATCAAAATAGTTCCATGAATTACAAATTCATGGAGGAAATCTAAAAAAAGCTTAACCTAACCTGATCATACATGCTTCATGATTACAGAAAATCATAATAATTGCACAAAAGTTCTGAAGAACTTGCACACAACAAGTACAAGCAACAAGAGAATAGAGTAGTTGCATGTTTTTATTCATGGCATGAGCTAATCATACATTCTTAATGATTACACAAATTCATAAAATCATAAAAATTGCACAAAAATTCTTAAGGACTTGCGCACAGACAATACAAGCAACTAGAAAAATCAAAAAAAGTTGTGATTCAATTAGTTGCATAAATTTATTACATGGAGGAAATCTAAAAAAAAAGTTCCCTTATACTTACACAATCATGGAGAGGATCTAACATTTAATCTAACCTAACCATAAGATTACACAATTCGTAAAATCATAAAAATTGCACAAAAAATCTGAAGGACTTTTACACATATAGTACAAGCAACTAGAAAAATAAAAAAAAGTTGCAGGAATTTATTCGATGAAGGAAATCTAAAAACTTGCGCACTGCTAGAACAAGCAACTAGAGAAACACATCAAAATAGTTCCATGAATTACAAATTCATGGAGGAAATCAAAAAAAACTTAACTGAACCTGATCATACATGCTTCATGATTATAGAAAATCATAATAATTGCACAAAAGTTCTGAAGAACTTGCACACGGCAAGTACAAGCAACAAGAGAATAGAGTAGTTGCATGTTTTTATTCATGACCTGACCTAATCATACATTCTTCATGATTACACAAATTCATAAAATCATAAAAATTGCACAAAAATCTTAAGGACATGCGCACAGACAGTACAAGCAACTAGAAAAATCAAAAAAAGTTGTGATTCAATTAGTTGCATAAATTTGTTACATGGAGGGAATCTAAAAAAAAGGTTCCCTTATACTTACACAATCATGGAGGGGATCCAAAAAAACATTTAATCTAACCTAACCATAAGATTACACAAGTTATAAAATTATAAAAATTGCACAAAAATTCTTAAGAACTTGCACATAGACAGTACAAGCAACTAGAGAATGGAGTAGTTTCAGTTCTTTTATTGCATGGACACAATATAAAAAAATTAACCTAACCTAGTCATGCTCATGATTACAAGATTCAAACATCCAGGAAAAATACAAGAGCATAAGCACAAAATTCATGAAAATATAAAAATTGCACAAAAATTCTGAACAATTTGAATACATCAAGTACAAGATCCTAACCCATGGTTTTCGAGTCGCTCGACTAGTCGCAACTAGTCATCGACTAGTCAATGAGTTGCAAAAAAATGTCGACTCAACTTAGTGTCGACTCGCGACTCGAGTCGCGACTAGTTGCGACTGCAGGCTCGACTTTTTCCGAGTCACTACCCTAGAACGACTCATCCGAGTCGCGACTCGAAAACCATGTCCTGGCCTCATCCCTCTATTCCTCAATGTATGTATAATACTCAATAACCTAGAAAATGCTAAACAACAAAAATAAGAGACCTCTAACCTAAATGCAAGGAAATACCTATCACAATAAAAAATGAAATCAAATAAATAACCGTTGCATATATTCAGGAAGTTACTTGCAGATTTACAACAAATAACTACTAGCAAACAACCTCGTAAAATAACTACTAAAAATGAATAACTTGTAAAATTATCAATACATCCCCAGAAACAGAACTCGCAAATAAAACTCACCATGCGCCTAAAGCAATCCTGATCGAGAACAACATCAAAACGGTGCAGAACTTGATGACCTGGCAAAAATGGCTCACAAGGAGCACCCGGACAACAGCATACAGGGCAAACCATGCCTACATAAAAACATAAAACTGAAATTTAATAAAATTAAAATCCATTAAATAAGTAATGGATGATAATGCACTGAATTGCAGAACAAGAGGTTAAGTACTTGCGCAACTACATCATGGTACTAATTATAACCATTAAGTGCAAATAATATTAAGCATCATCCAATAAAAAAACAAATTCAGGTCCTTACTAGGTGTCTAGGCTAGAGTGATAGTACATGAGCAATGACAGTCATTGGGAAAAAGCATAAAAAAGTTCACATATCATAATACAAACATCACAGGATCACAAAATTACACATGCATCTAGCAGAATTTGCACACAAAAGGAAAAAAGGAACTAATTGAGCATGACGGATATCACCGATAAGGTTAAATTCAAACCCTTCAGGTACTGATTCCACAAGAAAAGACTATGAACTTACACAAATAACTGACTTTAAAGGCATAATAAAAGAATTACTCAACAAAAAAATCCTATTAGCTATAACTAGCACTCAATTTACCTAAGCATAGAACACTATACCACCAGATCTCATACCGCACAATGAACAATATCAAAAAGAAGAAAGGGAGTGAGCATGAACATACCTGAATAGCAGACAAGGGCGTTGATTCACCACAAGCGTCGCTAGATCAGATCTGAAGAATTCAACAACGGGAAATAGCAAGAAACGAGCGAAATCAATCTAACCCTAGCTACAAGAGGAGGGAGACGAGACGACAGAGAGAGCCAGAGAGTGAGCAGAGCGAGGAGAGTGAGGAGGCAACAGGAATGAGAGGATAAGGAAACGAGGAGAATCTCAGGCGACGCGGGCAGGGCTATAGTTAACAGGCGAGGGCTGCGCTTAACGAGCGCGCGTCGAGCCCAACAACCACATCGACTGACCAAAAAACTAGAGTCAGTCGATCAAACAAAAGCCCACACAGGCAAAAATACCAACGCACCCAAAAAACGCACAGATCTAGAAGCAAATCCAACGGCCAGAAAATCGACTTACCGCAAAATGGAAAATCAGGCAACTGTCATATAGCTATTGTGAACTAATTATAACAATACTGTGAATGTTGTTTCTCGCAAAAAAATACTGTAATGTTATTTAATTACATCTATATTGTGAACAAATATGTAAAGTCGAGCGAGACAAGCATGGCTTTTGTGTTACTCCCTAGAGGTGGCAACCTCAGCCACATGCTCTTCATGGGATTTTGTCCCAGTTCTTTCCCTCCAACCATTTGGATCCGTATGTAGTTCGTAGTGGACTCTCTAAAAAAAATTATATTTAGGAATGGAGGGAGTAGCTAATTAAAAGAGCATCATAAATTTTAAAGATTGTCACAGAAAAAAACATATATAATACAAAGCAAATAATAAATATTATATTTTTTAAGTTGTTATAGTTAATTTAGCAAGGAGATGTACTATTTTTTTCCTTTTTAAGATTTAAAGTCGATCAAGTTGCAGCATAAGAAAGAGAGTAAATCTTATATCTTATACTCAGTATCTTATATATTTACTAATTGAAAGCACCATACAAGGCTCCACGTTAATCCTAGAGAAACAACAATAATAACCGTATGATTGTTTAATATACGACCATGATTAAAAGAAATCAAGAAATTTCACATGATAGTTCTATGAGGTTATGCTACAGAAACGTGTCCATGCGCAAGTCAAAAGAAAATAAATGTGTCCTAGACACATTACGGCCAGCCACCAATGAAAAACCAATATAGAAAAGATCTCCATACCAAGACGTCTCCATGGATGGATCAGATTGGCCTGATGTACTACTTTTTCTAAATGTGCCAGCTGTACTACTTTGTTCTTTTTTAAAGATTGTCATAGAAAAACTTATATAATACAAAGCAAAATAATAAATAATATACATTTTTGAAGTATTTATTGTTAATTTAGCAAGGAGATGCACTACTTTTTTTTCCTCTTTAAGATTTAACGTCGACCAAGTTGGAGCATAAGAAAGAGAGTAAATGACAATGAGCAATTTTAGGTATAATTTAGCAAGGAGATGCACTACATTCATTTGCATGTCTTGAAGACTAAAATTCACATAATTTTAAAGTTTTGTAACCACATAATTCTCCATCAATAAAGAATCAACGCTTCTCATCATTTACTAACGGATAAGAATTTCTATATTGACTAAAGAAGATATACTCGCAACCATTTATAATACTTCATGCCCATGGATAAGAGCTACGGCTTAAACTATTCTGAAAGGGCATAACTATATATTTTTAATTACCGCTCTACAAAAACCAATCCCAGTTATCTCCAATTGATAAAGGTAACTGAGACAAAATTTACAGTTCCAAAGATGTGCCGTTTTACCAAAATGTTAATCAATTTGTATCTTTTCAATATATCTTTTTGGCCAATAATTTTTTCAAGTAAGATTGTTTTTTATTTTTCTCAAATTAATACCATGAATTAGGCATTAGTTTCCCATTTTGTACCGAACATACTTCAAATTATACATTGCCACTAATTATGGTTGTGCATTGATTCAATGCCTAAACAATGTGACCGTGATTCCGAAAAGTATATTTATAATTAGAAATTATGAATGCTATTTGACGTTTATTCTTTTTCCAAAGTATATCAATCACCAAATTTTTGGACTTAAATCGCTAGCCCCGTGCAACTACATGGGTTGATGACTAGTATTAGCTAACCTGTATCAAAAAATGCAAAAGCAGGCTTAGCCCAGGTGGTAGCACACCGGTATCTCAACCAGCAGGTTGTTTGTTCGACTCCCTACGGGCGCACCTCTTGTCGTTAAATCCGGGAAGTTTTTTTTTGACAAAAAACAGCATTGTGCTGATTTCATTCATTAAGATAGGATGAGACACCCCAAGAAATAAAGATCAAGGTTCGGGTTCATTAAGATAGGATGAGACACCCCAAGAAATACAGATTAAGGTTCGGGGCGGCTGACAGCCAGAAAGGGGAAGGAAAAGCTATACAAATGTACACTAGAAAAAGAAAGAAAGAAAGAAATTATCTCGCACATGTCCATTGTGCTACGTTGAATCCAGCGATTCTCCAAGAATTCAGGTCATTGATAATGTTCTCATCGACCTTCAGGAAGTGGTTTGCCTTGTTGTTGAATACGCGGCCGTTTGTTTCTTTCCAAACCTGCCAGTACACCGCCATTATAAGTGATGATAGGTCCTTGTTCCTGCCTATACTATCCAAAGCCTTTAACCACCAGTCCAATATAGAGCCAGTATGAGCAATAGGTAAGAGGTTGAATGGAAAATTATATATCGCAGGCAATAGCCCCAGATTCCAACCGTGAAAGGGTAGCTAGATACAAGGTGCAGACCATCCTCCCACCCTAAGTGGCATAATTGACACATCGGGTTGTGAGGCCAACCTCGCTTCGCAAGGTTGTCCGCAGTCAAACATTTCCCTATACAAAGAGCCAACTAAAGAATCTTATTCTTGGTGGAACCTTGATATGCCAAATGATCTCAGGAAGAGGAGAATCAATCTTGCTCCAGAATTGACATAGGTAAGCTGACTTAGCATTATATCTTCCATCCGCTGACCATTTCCAAATGAACTCATCCTCGAGGTTGGACAAAGTGACCACACTGGATCTGTGCTAGAAGTCAATGTATTCGCGCAACACCTCGGTGCCCGGGTTGCGCTTGAGAAGAGTGACCCATTTTCTATTGGTGAGTCCTTCAACCAACGATATTCTTCTGTTCTTGCTATGCTTGTAAAGGTTAGGAAACGAAACAGCTGGAATCTCACCGTTGAGCCAGTGATCGTGCCAAAAGGATATCTTAATACCACTACCAATTTTGATTGAGGTACAAGCAATGAAAAGATCCTTAACGTGCTTGTCAACAGGGAGCTGCAGACCTTGCCATGGTTTATCCGGATCTGTGATGCTTTGCCAAAGCCAGCGTACTTTAAGCGCCCGCCCCTCAACTTGAAGGTCATGGATGCCCAGCCCACCTACAGAGATGGGTGAGCACACCTGGGTGCAGCGGACAAGGCACTTGCTACCGCAGACAGCATCAGAGCCAGACCATAAAGAAGCACGACGTAGCTTATCGATTTGCTTGATGACCCATTTCGGTTGATGAACAGCCAGAAGCATGAAAATTGGCATTGCCGAAAGAAGAAACCTCACGAGTACCATTCTTCCAGCGGAGGAGATCCACCTAGCCTTCCAACCGGCAATCTTCTTAATTAACTTGGCAAGCAGGTCTTGGAAGTCAACGAGCTTCAACCGCCTATCAGATAGAGGCATCCCAAGGTAAGTGCAGGGGAAGCTAGCGAGCTGGCATCCAAGAGCCAGCTGTAGGGGAGTAAGGTCCAGGCCATCGCATCGAATAGGAAGGATCTTGCTTTTAGCCAGGTTAGTGATGAGACCGGTTGCTTCACCAAAAATCTTCAGCACTTCAGTTACAACCCCAAAATCATGCATCTCAGGCTTGAGGAAAATGATGACATCATCTGCATAAATAGATGCACGGTGTTTAACAAGTTGGTTACCCAGAGGGTATAGGATGTTGTTCCTTTGTGCTTTGTCCATCAACCTTCCAAGGCAGTCCACCACAAGCACAAAGAGCAGCGGGGAGAGGGGGTCTCCTTGCCTGAGGCCTTTATGATGGAGGATTTGTTGAGTGCATTTGGAGTTGACTAATATTCTTGTGGAACCAGAGAAAAAGAGGGTTGATATCCATCCTCTCCACTTCAGCCCAAAACCCAGACCTTGCAGTAGCTTAAGCAGAAACTCCCATGAAACTGAATCAAAGGCTTTGGATATATCCAACTTAAGCATAACAGAGGGGATTTTTTTCTGCCTTAGGGCCTTAGCCATTGCCTGAACATAGACAAAATTATCATGTATGCTTCGCCCTTTAATGAATGCATTCTGACATGGGGAAGTTAGCTTGTTCATCCATGGTTGTAGTCTGGCAGCCATCATCTTGGCAATTAACTTTGCGAAGAAGTGGATTAGGCTAATGGGCCTAAAATCTTGAGGCCTAACAGCACCCTGATGCTTTGGAAGCAAGGCAATAACAGCACTATTAAGCAGAAATAAGTTTTGCATGTTCAGCCGTTGGAAGTGTCTCAAAGCAGCAATCAAGTCATATTTGACAGTATCCCAACACGTGCGAAAGAAGAGGCCGGTGTAACCATCAGGACCAGGGGCCTTCTCTGGGTGCATATCAAAAACAACCTTTTTGATTTCCTCCTCCCAAAATGTAAGGTCAAGGGAAGCTAGATCACAGGTAGGGATGTCAAGAGCTTTGAGGTTTAAAGAAGAGTTTCTGGGTTAATAAGTGCCAAGAAGATCATTAAAATGTTGCCAGATATGCTCCTCTTTGTTTTGCTGGTCAGTATATTCAGTGTCTTGAACTAAGATAGAAGTAATGAAAATTTTCCTTGTTCTAGTAGTGGCCTTCAAGTGAAAAAACCGAGAGTTGCAGTCTCCCTCCTTGAGCCTGGGAAATCTGGAACGTTGACGCAACATACATCTGTCCAAGGCACAAAGCCAAGGCTCATCATCTTTAACTTGCCTCTGAAAGTGTGCTCTTCGAGGGTGAGCATCTCTAGCAATATCCAGCTGTAAGATAAGTTCGTGGACAATTCTGGTCCTTAACTGAATATCACTCAGCAGAGAGGAAGCCCAAGACTTGAGCTTCTTGGCAGTGAAGGACAATTTGTTATGCAAATTGGTGTACGGATTGCTCGACTTAGTAGCATCATCCCAAGCTGCAGTAACAACATCATTGAGCCCCTCTAGCCGTACCCACATATTTTCAAACATGAATCTTCTCTGTGGCTTGAACAGAGCATTACTTGAAAGCAGGAGTGGACAATGATCTGAATCAGCGGAGGAAAGGCCTTTTAACAGAGCATTGGGGAAAAGTTCATTCCAAGGTTGATTATAAAGAACCCTGTCGAGCCTGACCAGGATAGTGTGCAGTTGCTCATTGCTCCAAGTATATCTCCTACCATGCAAATACATGTCCTTGAGCTCCAACCGGTTCATAAAGTTTCTGAATGCATTGATCAACCCTCTATTGATATTACCATTGCTTTTGTCAGCAGCAGCAGCAATCAAGTTGAAATCGCCCACTAAAATCAGAGGATCGGGTGAGTTCATGCATAACAATTGTAAGTCATTAAGGAAAGAAATCTTCTCATTGGGCTGTTTGACAATGATCTGAATGCATTGATCAACCCTCCTTTCTCCATCTCTTACTGCCGCAGGCATTGGAGGCGAGCTCGGTGAGGGCTTGAATTTGGGTGGCGGAGAGTGATGCCTTGAAACAATCAGCGTAGCGGGCGAGCAGGTCTGCCGGATCCGCGACGGGCTCCTCGAACTCGATACCCAGCCGGCGGCAGACGAGCCGCTTGGCGTTGGAGATGGATGTGCCCTGCATCTCTGGCGGTCTGTTGGCGAGACGGCGGCTGGGGCGGAGTAGCTCAGAGTCAGGCGCTGCGCCCCTATTAGGAGGGATGGCGATGGGTTTGAAGATAGGTCCGCGAAGAAGACCTGGCGAAATGGGCTCGGTCACCAAGCCCAAGAAAACCTTGTTAGCTGCATTTACTGACTTCCCCGACGGAGATGCAGGCAGACTTGCGAATCTAGGAAGTTCCGATGGTTTGCACTTCTCAATATTAGAATTGCAGCAATAAGATTAAATTGTCATGTGAGCCTCATGCAAATTGGTTCATTGGGTGTGCGCTTTAAACTTTCGCTTTGTTCATTATATCTTCTTGATTGTTGTATATCCATGCAATATTTCAGCAATATTTTTGTTTATTATGTTTTAGATGGTTTTAGGACATCAGATCAACCTTCTTGGTTCGGGTGCATCACTGGCGGCGCACACCTCCTTGATGGCAGTGGCAGATCGAGATGAACATGGGGGGAGGGGGTCAGGGCAGGGAGCGGGGCGGTTGGTTGGGGAATCCTTGCCATTCTGTGGGGATGTACGGTGTGAAGGAGAGAGGGCGTCATCCGGTCTGAAAATAAAAGGGTGTGTCACTGGTGGGGTTTTTGTGTTGGACCATCTGTTCAAGATAACATGGCTGATAGTTTGGACAACCATATTTCTCCCCCATATATGGGCAGGATTTCCAAATAACTGAATTTTGGGGAGCCCAATGAACACGCCATGACGTACGAGAGAGGAATGAGCTTCGACCTGACGTTCTTAATTATTTATTTCATTCACTTATACGTGTTATAGCCCGTAGCAACGCACGGGCATTCTACTAGTATAGATATACTTGTTGACCAAGGCGGTCTATATGGACTTGCGTATGTGACTTTTGTTGATAATGGGCTGTTTGACTTTGTGTTGTCCGGCCACGGGGCGCCGTGTAAAACTAGGTAGGACGTGGTATGTTGTCTCAAAAAAAAGGTAGGACGTGGTATGATTTGGCTATTCCATCAACACAATTTTAGTGGTATATCAGTCAAATTTGTACTCCCTCAGTTTCAAATTACTTGATCCATATTTATCTAGACACGAATGTATCTAGACACTAAACAAGTATAGATACATTTGTATTTAGACAAATTCAAGTCAACTAATTTGGAACGAAGGGAGTACATGAAATCAAACGCTGTACATCCCAAGTTAACAACACTAGTCGTCAACCCGTGCACTTGCACGGGCTAGTAAGTTAATATTGTCTTTTTTATCAAATAAGATTCCTTGCTCAATGGATCAATGTTGGAGTCATTATAATTTGTTCCGTTGAACTTATATTATATGTTGTCATGTTAAAGTAGTTGTTAAAATTTGATGGCATATAAATTTGAAAAAACTGATCGAAATCAAGTAAGTTGTGATACTAGTTGGATAAATTTTTCCTCATCTATGTTATCCCGGAGGTTAATTTTCCTATATTTTATTGAAGTAGTTACGGAAAGTTAGGTAATCCAAAAAAAAGTGATTTCTATTATTTTGACTTATAAGATAACATTAACCTGAAACAATTTTGAACATGCTAGGGCATGATTCTCAATTTTAAAAGATGTTACTAAACATACTACCCCATTCAACAATTTAGTGCATATACTTTTTTTTCTAAAAGTAAATTAAACTTTCACCAAGTTTATAGAGGAAAATATGTACATTATGAATACCAAATCCCTATCATTAGATATGTTTTCACATTGTATATGTTTGGTATTGTAGATTGGCATGATTTTCTCAATAAACTTAGTAAAAGTTGGTTAAATTTGACTTCTCAAAAAAATACGGGTTACATTATCGTATTGGGGGGGGGGGGGGGGGGGGGTACTTTGCTTTAGCCTAACCACCTTTGCTAATATGCTTCTTTACGTTGGTCAAGATATAACAGATAGTCACCTCATAAACTTGAACGTCAATATGTCATGCATTAAGTGTTCTAAATGCACAATTGAATCAGTTTACGCATTCGCGCATGGAATTAATGTCATCCAGTAAGTGGTCTAAATGCACAATGGAATCAGTTTAACGCCTTCGCGCATGGAATTTGTTTGATGCCTGATTCTCACCAAACTCCTCGTATACTCTGCAACCACTGCTGTTGTTCGGCCAACTCCAATGAAATGAACCAATACGTATATTTAGTTGTCCATATACATGATCTAGTTTGCCTCAAAAAAAATATACATGATCTAATTGTGCATGTGGATTTTCCTAAAAAAGACAAAGATGTGCTGGTGGGTGCTTGCATCTTATACCAATCTGAAATTCATGTCAAAAGTATAATTAGTATATAGAAATACGAAGGAACAGTTCAAGGAATACATGATATATGAACTTTGGTCTTTTGCTAATACACTTAAATCAGGGCCACAATTTCTCGTGGTGTCCGTTTCTGAATATACATGTTAATAAACCTCCACATGATACACTGTTAAAAAAATATGTGCAATTAGAACTAAAAAAATGCATCGGACTCATATATTACCTAAATGGAGTTGTACAACATGCCCGGGATGTGAGAGGAATTCATGCACGCACCGAGCAGAATAAACTGAAAAGACAAAATATAGAGGAGATTTATAAAGGTGTGGTCACATCATCCATAAACTGCCTATGACTGTTGGCCAGCCGCAACACCTACTACAGGAGCTGCTCTCGTTGATCATGACAGTTAATTGCCCAAAACCACCATATTTGTGGCTAGGGTACTCCAAAACCACCAACTTGGTCGAAAATAACGAACAACCACCACTTCTGTGGCAAGTGAATAACATATAGCACTAAAAACGCTGTGACCTGCGGCTAAGTGCGAATCTGACATGCCTGGCCCGCCTGTCGGGACCACGTGGCCAGGGCTAACGGCGAAGGCCAGACGGCCGTTTCCCCCGCTCGTCAACTCTGTTGGCTAGCGCGCGGCAGGGCATTTCTCTCCTCTGCTCCTTCCCCTCTGGCGCCGCACCTGTCGCCGCCGCCGTCGACGCCATCCGCCGCCGCACCGCCGACGGGAGGGAGTCATGGTGTCTTGGTCTGATGGTTCTGGCTCGTCCTCGTCGTCTGACGATGAAGTTAGCAAGGTAAGCTTCTGCTCATGTGCATCTAGGGTTAGGGTTCTAGGTAGAAAGGGGAATATCTGTTCCCTCTAGAAATTGAACACTTTTTCCTTATGTTTAGGCACCTGCGACCATGGAGTGCACGGAATGGTGCGGCCTTGCTCTGAATCATCCTGCACGTTGTGAGCATCGATCCCCCTGTGAGAAGTTGGTTGCGTTTGAATCCACTGATAGCAGCAGGAGGTTTCTAGGCTGTGCACAGAAGGTAAATTAGCAGTGCAATTAGGTGTTATACTGTACACATTTCATTGCTTGGCTGTTGTACTGATTTTGTGAAATATGTGAATTGTTATTTTCTTAGATGACTGATAGAACTAGGTCTGCAAATAGGATGTTACAAGTAGGACATTAGCACAAGTAGAACATTGTTATTTTCTTATAAGTGTGCCATGAGTTTTGTTCATAATAATTTGAGCTATTTAGTACATATCATTATTTTTGCTGTCTATTACAAGTAGAACATTAGCACAATTTAATAGGTACATATCATTGGTTTGAGCTCAGTGGTTTTGCATTGTTATCAGAAAATTTGAGCTCAGTTGTTTTGCATTGTTATCAGAAAATTTGAGCTCAGTGGTTTTGCATTGTTAACAGTTGGTTCTGCATTGGTTATAAATTAAATTATTTTTTCACACATTCTTAGGATGGACCAAAGTGCCCATATGTGGAATGGATTGATTCTGAGTGGCCAATCCCATTGAAGACATCTTTAAATAAGATCTGGTCTATGTATGAGAAGGAGTTGACTGACAGGTTGAGACAGAACGTAGTTAATGCTGAAGAAGTCTACAAGGTAGTTGAAGAGAAGAGAAATATGGAAAATGACCTGAGGTTCTTTAAAGTTGACTTTGCCAAAATGGTGGCTGACAAAGAGGATGCAATTGCCCAGTTAGGCAATGCACGAATAGCTCTTAGTGACCTGAAGGAAGAGCTTGAGAAAAAGAACTTGGCTGTCAAAGCAGACACTAACATCCATCAGGTGCTAAGGGCCAAAGCAGAGAAAGAGAGAGACCAAGAGAAGTTAGAGAAGTTGAAGCTGTTGCAGGAGATGCACCAGATCAAGCAGGAGAGGGACATGTTGTTGGAGCAGAGGGAGAAGTTCAAGCAAGAGAAAAGGCACCTGGAGTACACCATAGGTGATCTATTCAAGGAGAAGGAGGCCACCAAGGGGAAGATCAGGAAGATCAAGGAGATAGTTGATGAATGAATTCATGTTGTTGTACTAGTATCTGCTATTTGTATCACTAAACATCTCAAGACATTTGTGCTGAAATTGTGCTTCTGGTGAATCCAATTGTGCTACTGGATTATGCTATTAATGACTTATTTGTGCCTGTTTTGTGTTTGACGAAACTGCCATATTAGTCATGTTCTGCGTAATATAATTATGGTTGGGTAGTTGTCGATGGCTCGATAACCCTACTTTTGGGTGTATGGTTGGGTAGTTGTCGAGGGCTCGATAACCCTACTTTTGGGTGTGTTCTATATGGTTGGGTAGTTGTCGAGGGGTCGATGACCCTACTTTTGGGTGTGTTCTATATGGTTGGGTAGTTGTCGAGGGGTCGACAACCTTACTTTTGGGTGGGTTCTTTATGGTTGTGTAGTTGTTGAGGGGTCGACAACCCTACTTTCGGGTGGGTTCTTTATGGTTGGGTAGTTGTCGAAGGCTCGACAACCCTACTTTTGGGTGGGTTCTATATGGTTGCGTAGTTGTCGAGGGGTCGACAACCCTACTTTTGGGTGGGTTCTTTATGGTTGGGTAGTTGCCGAAGGCTCGACAACCCTACTTTTGGGTGGGTTCTATATGGTTGTGTAGTTGTCGAGGGGTCGGCAACCCTACTTTTGGGTGGGTTCTATATGGTTGCGTAGTTGTCGAGGGGTCGACAACCCTACTTTTGGGTGGGTTCTTTATGGTTGGGTAGTTGTCGAAGGCTTCACAACCCTACTTTTGGGTGGGTTCTTTATGGTTGTGTAGTTGTTGAGGGGTCGACAACCCTACTTTCGGGTGGGTTCAAATGACACACAGAATGACATAATAAAATGAAACACAGGTTGACATAATCAAATGAAACACAGGTTGACATAGTATCATAGGACTCAAATAGTACATAGGTTCATAGTTCATAGCACCCAAATGGAACAGAGGTTCACATGACTCAAATACTACATAGGTTCACAGTTCATAGCACCCAAATGGAACACAGGTTCACATGACTCTAATGAAACACAGGTTCACATGACAGATACATGGGTGGCATTCCCAAAATTTTGAAACAGGAGGCACACATCAAATTTCAAACATTTCCACTGGCAGTGAAGTAGCTCTTCAGTCTTGCATATTTTCGAGCTTTCTTGTTTATACCTGTTCCAGCTGTTGAAACTCCTCCAACTCTTCCACCTCTCACTGATCTCATCTTTGTGGCAAAAGCAGAAGTAGATGTAGATGAAGTACCAGCAGATGAACTACCAGCTGTAGCCCTTGTTGTTGGCCTTGGTGCTGTGAAAGTAGCCCTAGGTGGAGCCCTTGGTGCTTCTCCAGTTGGTGCCCTAGGAGCAGCATCAGGTGGAATGTAGGCTTCTGCCTTCTGCCTTCTCTTTTCCTGCAGTTTAACAATCAAAGAAAAAGACACATTGAAACATGGGTAGGTAATTAAGTTAAAAAAGTGACAAAGCTGATGATGTTACCATGTTTCTATTCTTCCTTAACTGGAGGTCAGCTCTCAAAGGTTGTGAACAGTTAGTAAACCTATGGCCCATTAACTTGCAGTTGCCACATTTGATTGTAGCCATCCTAGAAGTATCTTTTGGTTTAGGCACTTCAAACCTGCCGTTCTTCCTTTTTTTCTTCTTTTCTTCCACTCTGGTCCTCTTTGTGGAAAATAGGAGGATCAATATCAGGTTGCTCTGTCTTGACCCAAGCATCTTCTCCTGGAACTGGATACACTATAGGTTTATATGACTCAAGGTACATTGCTTTCTTGAAGAATGGACTGACAAAATCCTCAGGTTGCATCTTGCCTTTGGAAATAGCACTGCAAGAATGGTTGCATGGGCACCCTGACATGTCCCACTTCCTGCATCCACAAGTGTGGTCAAGAAGGTTGACAGCATATGTCTGTGGGCCACTGGTGACCTGCCACAAGTTTGGACCTGCCCTAATTGCTTTGCAATCTCTAGCATTCTTCTTGCTGAGCTCCAGCATCTCTGCATAAGTTGGAGCTATTTCCCATCTGTCATTTTCTGCACCTTCTCTCTTTCCATCAAACCTGACTAGGAACTTGTCTTTGATTCCATTTATCATTGTCACAATTGGTTTGTTTCTAACATCTAGGATATATTTATTGAAAACCTCACTAATGTTGTTAACCACTAGGTCAGTTTTGCAGTTTGTGTCCATTTCATGCCTAGCCCATGTGTGTACTGGAATACCAGATAACCACCTCCAAGCATCCTCACACTCATTCTTCAAATTGGCCATGGCAACATCAAAACCATGTTTGTGTATGCATAGCTAGCACTGTCCATGCATTTTTTCAAATCTTCACCCCTAAAGCCAGCTCTTTGGAAATTTGCATAAATGTGTCTTAAACAAAATCTTTGTGGGCAGTTTGGAAATACAGCATTGATAGATTTAAGTAATCCCTGCTTACACAATAAACCTAAATGTTACTAGCAGAGCAAAGCTAAACAGTAAACCTAAATCTTACTAGCAGAGCAAAGGTACACATTAAACAAGAGCAAAGATAACATATCATTAACCTTCTGCCTATCTGACATGATGGTGTTTTTGCCAAATTTTCCCTCTGTGCCTCCTAGAGCATATTTGAGTTGAGTGAGAAACCAGCTCCAGTTTGGTGTGTCCTCCACTCCTACAATTCCAAAGGCAATAGGATACATGTTGTTGTTGGCATCCCTACCAGTAGCTGCTAGGATTTGTGCTCCAGTAGTAAGCTAATGAAGCAACCATCCAAACCAATGAAAGGCCTACATCCATTTAGAAAACCCTCCCTAGGTGCATTCAGACAAAAGAAAAGACCATGGAATCTAGGACCAGGATGTGGGTTTTCATTTGTTCTTTTTGGAGTGACAGTTGTCACAATGCATCTTGAGCCTAGATTGCATAACTTAACAGTTTCAATGTAATCAGACAACCTGTGATATTGTTTCTTATGATCTCCCAAAACAATTAGCTTTGCTTTCTTCTTAGCTCTCCATGCCATCATCCTAGGAACTTCAATTCCAAATTTCCTCTTTGCCTTGTCTACCAATGCTGGCACAATTGTGTTTGGGTCTGATCTAATAGTCTCTAGGAAAGTGTTTCCTAGCCACTTTGAACTCACTTTGCTATGTCTGTCACTGGTTGGACAAGTATGTTCTGCTCTAAACTTCTTAATACAAAATGTTTTCTCATGCTTGATCTGAGAAGCAACAATGAAAAAAGGACATCCCTTTTCCTTGTAATCACACCAGGCAATGACCCTGTCCTTGCAGTTCCTGTGATATCTGAAAGACCTGAGTTGCTTGATATGAAAGTTAACAAGAGCAGACCTAAAGTGGTAGACATCTTTGAAACAGAGCTTCAAACAGAATTGCTGCTCTGGATTGAGTCTGCCTTCATCATACCAAATTCTTTCCTTTTTCCTCTCTGCTCTTGTTTTCCTTCCTGAGGGAATAATGAAAGACATAGGCTCATTGCCATCATCATCCTCTGAATCCAATAAACCCATATTTGAATCTTCATCATCTGAAGGAAACCAGTCAGGCTCAATTGGATCATTTGCTGATGAGTGTGAGTTTGATGTTGGTCCTACTCTCTTTGCAATTTTCAGAACAGGTAGCACTTCAGTCAAATGTTGTTCTTCATCTTCAGTTGCATCTTCTTCAGTCTGGTCTTCCTCCTCTTGAACATGTGGAACATCATAAATGTCCTCTGGTTCAGTGTCACCCTCACAATGCACTGCTGTTGTCTTCTTCATACCTGCATCACCTCCATCTTCACAAGAGCTATCATCTGTACTTTCTATAGCATCTACATACTCTCCACTATCTTCAGTTTCTGAATCCAGTTCCATGTCTGAATAATTGCCACTGTCTTCTTTCTAAATGTTATATTTTTCTAGCTGGGGAGGTGGCATTGTTTTGATAGGCTCATAGTTTACACTCTGCTGTGCGCCCATCAGTAAGCACTCATCTGGGCCTGACAAAGTATAGCCAATGTGATCAACAAGATCCTTATGTGCCACACCTTCTTCATTGACTGCAAACAGTACAGGAGGAACAATGTTGTCATCGTACATATCTGTTGGTACTGTTGTTGTTGCTGCTCTGCTAATGCTGGTGCTGGTACAATTGCTTGCTGCCTCTTGCCCTTAATAACTGTCAATCTGATTGACTTGCTGTCCTCGTATTCCCTCAGCATTTCATCCACCTTAATCTGATTGTCTAGAAGTTTAAAACCATCCAATCCTATGCCATCAATACTCAGATAATACATATAGTCTGATTCACTGTAGCCATTCTCAATCAGCAAGGCCATAAGATAGAAATGTCTTATGTCTTTCCTATACATCTTAGTCTTCAGATATTTGGACCCTTGAAAATCAATGTGAACGTCCCACTGCTCATACCTCAACCTAATACAATACCAAAATGAAGTAAATGTAAATATAAGCTATCTTGTTCTAGCTGTCTCGTTGAACTAAATATGCTGAATCAAATGAAACCCTAAATCAACCTAATACGCTAGCAAATAAATCAAAACTACTACATTGTGAGGCTAAATGAAACCATAAATTAACCTAATACGCCAGCAAGTAAATCAAATGGAAGAGAGGTCACATAGAGGTCGTACTCGTCGCCGGTGTTACTACGACGGCCGGCTGGTGAATCAGCCCGCGCCCGTGCAGCCCGTTGCGCAAACTCCTTCTGCGCACGGCAGGGAGATGGTGGCTCTTCCCCCTCGGATCCGGCTTCGGCGCCTTCGTCATCCACGGATCTGGATCCACCCGTTGCAGCGGGCGCCACCACTGCGGCCGCCGCCGGGTCCGACCAGGCCGTGCGCGCGCGGCACGGCGATGGCGGGCCGCCAGCAGCTGACGAGGGCGACGCGAAGTCAAAGCCAAGAACGTCGCCACCACCGTCCACATCGCCGGTGTTTGGGGCAGACGCCATTGTCGCGCGCAAGATGGGAAAGGGGGGGAATGAGAGCGAGGGACAGTGAAGAGGGCGAGCCAACAGAGTTGACGAGCGGGGGAAACGGCCGTCTGGCCTCCGCCGTTAGCCCTGGCCACGTGGTCCCGACAGGCGGGCCAGGCATGTCAGATTCGCACTTAGCCGCGGATCATAGCGTTTTTAGTGCTATATGTTATTCACTTGCCACAGAAGTGGTGGTTGTTCGTTATTTTCAACCAAGTTGGTGGTTTTGGAGTACCCTAGCCACAAATCTGGTGGTTTTGGGCAATTAACTCCGATCTCATGAAGACGATGCTTTCAAAATTAGATGACGGAGGTTGCTCATTGCCGTGGACCACTGCATGCACTCCTCAGCCCCCTACTCCTTCCGGAGGTTCAGGCTACTGGTAGTACTCGTGGAGCACGGCATGAACAGAGTGAGCGCCGCAGGACGTGTAGGCCTTAGGAGCGCATCCCTGGCCTCTGCCTCCTTCTCCCCTTCATATCGAGGCACCATTTTAAGCATGCTCCAATAGTATTTGCTTTGTATGCTATAATATGTTTGTCAGAAAATAATAAATGATACAACCCATGATATCTAGAGAACATATGTATAACTTTTTATGTTTTAACCTGCTATAATTGTTCCTCGAATTCAATTGAAAATAGGCTAAACTGTAATCTGCTCTTACTACAAACTACAGCACAAGCATCAGAATTTTTTGTGGTAACCTGCAAACCGTAAATCAGAACTGGAAAAACATTGTATCATTGGTAAGCTTCCTATGAACCCCACTATTTTAGCCATTGATTTAATCTTTAGAGGGTGTAACAACCGATCTCTAGATCACTACTTAGCATGAACCTCTCCAACCCATCTTCTAATTTCTAACAAACGGATAATTAGTGTTTACCTTCGCAATGTGGAACCATACTTCTATGCGCCCTCACAAATTTTGGACGAAGGCCTTGATCTCTTTTAATTGGCTGTGTTACATTCTCTCCTCCAATTAAATTCTCCTTTGAGCAATCTATGCATTCTATTGTCCTGACATACTCCTGGCCGTTTCCTTCTCTCTATTCAGATGTATCTCTTCCTCAAATTGGTGGCCAGAAGATCCCCATGTATCGGCAGCAAGCAGAGCACAATCAGCTTGAAAACACAGGAAGCACTGTATACACGCAATGTTGACTGTTGCAGCGGCAACACCATCCTTTGAGAAGTGGAGCTCGTGTCAATAGAACTTTGTGGCGGTGGTGATGAAGGGAGCAGCGGTGACCTGCAGCAGCTTTCGGCAGCGGTGGGCATTGAATCCACATGTTCGACGACCAGCCATATAATCTGACGTTGGTGTTGTGTGTACACGCAACATCATGTCTGGCTGCAGCGGTAACACCATCCCTCGAGCACCGGAGATCATGGCAGTAGAACTTGGCGGCGGCGAACAGCAAGTCATCTTCTGCTTGACAATCTCAAAAAGAATGGGGCTGATGGCACCACAGGACTGAGGCCAAGCCCGCCCTAACTTGTTTGGGGTGGAGCAATACAAATCAATCGGGAGAAGTGACCTGCCGCCTGATCTAACTCGTGTCAGTATCCAGACTCAGGAAGAAGACGATGCGCGAGGGAAAGGAGATGCGTGCTAGGAAGCCATGAAGATAACGCATATGCCTAATACAGTTGGGATTAGCTTCAAAAAAAATACAGTTGGGATTTGTTTTTTAAAAGAAAGTTGGGATTTGATTGCTACCCGATAATTTTTTTCTTGAGCGGTTTGCTATCAGATAACTTAGTCCATGCACTCCACGTTTTTGCAAGTCCTGAGCGATTGTAGTTTAGATCTGGACGGTAGAAACACAGTCCCAAAAAATAAATGATTCTTAAATTTTTTTCGTTTTCTTGTATTAACATGGGAATTTCTTTTGCGTTAATACTCTGGGTTAATCCAGAATTAGTATAGGTATATAGATAGATAGATATAGATATAGATATAGATATAGATATAGATAGATAGATAGATTTTTGTACGGAAGGGGAAACGATTCTTTATGCAACATAATGGCTCTTATTCATATCACCGATCTTACCTAGTTAATAAGTGTTTTCATGAATTATTTTGCAGCTTATTGAGATCCTGGTAGTAGATACGTATGCAGGCATGAATATGCATTCCGTCTTTAATTAATTGTTGAAACTTAGAGGGTACACCGGCGACTTGTCGGGGCCGTTGAACAGCCCAAAGTTCTTCTCCGTCTCGTCCCCGTCCTTTTGGTTCTCGTTGAACATGGCGAAGATGTACATCTCCAGCGGCCCGGGCCTCTTGGGCGTTCCATTCCCGACGTGGTTGATCAGGTTCTGGTTGTACGTCTGCGCATTTTCGACGCTTGCCTCAACGCCGCCTGCCGACGGCCACCCGCTCTCGGAGACCACGATGGGCACGCCAGCTGCGCCCACCTTCTCCATCGCAGTGTACACCGCGTCGACCATAGCGTCGAAGAGGTTGATGTAGGTGAGGCCGTTGTCGCTCACCGTCGTGGTGCTCTGCTG
The DNA here is from genome assembly GCF_018294505.1 of Triticum aestivum. NCBI lineage: Eukaryota > Viridiplantae > Streptophyta > Magnoliopsida > Poales > Poaceae > Triticum > Triticum aestivum. Next base: position 579,730,587 of record NC_057802.1, on the reverse strand, counting down.
GAAGAGAGCGTAGCTGAGGTCGATGTTGGGGTCGCCCTTTATGGCGAAATAGGGGTACACGTTGGCGAGGAGCGGCGCGCCAGTGGCCTTGAGCAGCTGGGCCACGTCCGTCATGTACACGTCCTTGAACGCGCCGTCAGAGGGCGGCGAGGAGGACGCGAGCACGCTCATCTTGACCGCGGTGGACACCTTGACGTCGCCGCGGCCGGCCGCGGCGAGCGCGTCGTTGAGGTTCTTCATGGCCGGGAGGATGTTCCGCGTGTCGTCGCCGTCCACTTCGTTGCCGGCCGCGACGTACTTGACGCGGACGCCCGGGTAGGCGAGCACGTTGTCCCGGACCCAGCCGGCCGCCGCTGCAGGGTCGGAGGCGAGGGCGGCGAGGTCGCCGTTGCCCACGTCCATGATGAGGTCGATGCCGGTGCCGTCGAGGGCCCGGAGCGTCTCGGGGTCCGGCGCGTAGATGCGCATGGCGCCGATGCCCTGGGACTGGTAGAACTGCACCACGTCGGCCGGCGACGGCAGGTTGTCGCCGAGCATCCCGTTGCACACGCCGATGGATTGCACCTCTGCACACGATAACATTGCGAGTAATCGGTCATAGACTCCTAGTCTGACACTGGTGATCAACGGAGTCGTGCTGGTTGGTAGCTTACCGGTAAGGATGGGTGCGAAGACTCCGAGGACCAACGCCGCGGCGAGCGCCGAGGCAGCATTTTGCCGTGCCATCTTCGAGCAGCTGACTCACTCTCCTCTCCTCAGGTAGCTATGAAACAGTTGGAGCACGTACTCAACTCCTTTTGCATGCAAGTGTACCATGCAGACGCGGCCTATATATACATACCGGCCGGATTCGAAGAAGTTTGGCGAGTTGCAAGTTCGTAGTTGGTCAATTCTCGTTCCTGACTTCAAATCTGTTTCCACTCTGTTAGGTAGCCAGGTGCCCAGGTGTGTGGCGCGACATGTACATGAGTTCCAAACTTCCAACTGTCCAACGCAACCAGCTGCCTTTGAGACCCTGCACCAGTCGCGCCCAGAATTGTCACGTTCATATTTTTCCCACCTCATCGATCCGTTCGTAACGCAACTTTTTTTAACACAGTACATACATACAAGATCGGCATTCATACATGCGCACATATATATCTTTATCTTTACCTAATAATAAAGTGCCTATTGCTTCTGGCAGTCTGTCGAAAAAAAATTCCAGAAGTTGCTATAAATTACCCAGTATGTCATCTATTAGTGAAGAAAACGATTCGATTTTTCGGATCAAAAGTTGCCATCCTACTTTCTTGTTTTAAAGAAATGAGACAGATATAAGCCACTGATCCACAAGCAGCAGAGTGGTTGGCGCATATCTGCTTACATCCCTGGCTTCCACACTTTTTAACTCCCTTTTCTAACGCATGTCCTCCCCCATGTATGCTTTCATGGTCTGGCCCATGTGCGGGGTTTCACTCAACTGTTTTTTTTTTCATTCTGTTTTCTTTCTTCTTTAAGTTAATTCGGGATTTTCAAATTTTTAAAGTTTGAGTCTTCAAAAAAATGTATGAGAAATTATAAAATATACGTGAATTAAAAAAATGTTTACGAATTCATAAATTTTTTGCAGATTCAAAAAATGTTGGTGGTTTTGCAAAACTGTTTGCAAATTATAAAAAAATCGCGATTCGGAAAAAATGGTCGAGGAAAAAAGTCATGTTCATGATATTGGGAAAATGATCGTATATTCAAAACATATTCAGGAATCTGGAAAAAATGTCCATGAAATTTTAGAAAATGTTCACAAAAATAAAATAAATATTTTTTTAAAATTTGTTCCCTAATTTTTAGAAAAAGTTCAACGATTCAAAAAAAATTGTTGAGTCAAAAAATGTTAATGAATTCGAAATTGCGTTTAATAATGTTCGTAAACAAAACTAATGTTTGTTATTTTTTTGAGAAAATCCAAAATTTCAAAAAAAAAAGTTGATTTGAAAAACTGTTCACCGATCCAAAAGTCTTTTATGTCTAGGTTTTGATTAGTTTTTCGAAAGTCTTTATATTTCTTGGCGTTGGGAGTAGTTCGTGGTCGATAATGACAAGTGTGGCATGCATTGGCAAGCTCATAACCTTGGGATTCGCAACGTCAAATGCATTATAATCACGTGGACATCGCGACCATCATCTGCGAGGGTGAGAAAAAAAGTAAGTAGCCACATGGCGAGCCACTGTGTTAAAATAGAGTTCGCTCATATATCAGGGTATTGAGTCATACTTATTTGGGTAGCGCTTAATTTTTCTGTCTCCCGTTGCAACGCACGGGCAACATAATGACAAGTGTGGCATGCACTGACAAGCTCATAGCCTTGGGATTTACCAACGTCGAATGCATTAAGATCACGTGGACATTGCGACCATCATTGGCGAGGATGAGAAAAAAAGTAAGTGGCAACATGGTGAGCCATTGTGTTAAAATAGAGTATGCTCATATATCAGGGTATTGAGTCACACTTATTTGATTAGCGCATAATTTTTTTTGTTTTCCATTGCAACGCCGGGCATATTTGCTAGTTCATACCTATAAATGCACGCACGCGCGTCCTACCCGTATGAGCACATCCGAGAGGCGGCACATCATCTTGTGATTGATGAAGTCATCACAGACGTCTTCATAGTCGACAGTAACGTCTCCTCCCACTAAATGCACATCATGAGATGGTCTAGAATAAATTCAAATAATACGAGCATCAGTGTCAAGTCTATGACTGGAACCCTAGTGGATGGGATACCAATGTTCCTCTAACCATCCAACCAAATGAGTTGTCCATGTTGTTTTCCATTTTAGTCTCGTGACCCGGACGTACGTGTACACCGGGTATGTATGTACGCATGGACGTAAAACCAGTCCAAAGTTGTGGCTTGTCTAAAATGGTGCTTTCAGAGCTGTTTTTTGCTGACCAAAAAGGTTTGTAAAATCTTAACCGCTTGCATGGCAAAATATTCATTGATAAGAGAGATCCCTTCATTTGGTTTCTTGGGAAAACTGGCATCACAAGTGCAAAGGCGGAAGAGATTTGCATTTGTTTAACTTGGCCCTGTTGGGGAAACATGGTTGGCGTTTCATGACAAATCCGAACACCCTATGTGCCAGAATTATGAAAGAAAGATACTTTCCACATTATGATTTTATGCAATCGTCTGTACCAGTCACCCTTGGCAACTTGGAGGACTATTGTCGCTAGGTGGGAGGCATTGCAGGCGGGTCTTAGACAGAGAGTTCGGGACGACTCAAAAATCAATGCATGAATGCACAAAGATTCCCTCCACTCTAACCATGTCTCCACTGTTGAAGCCGGTTGCTACTGATGTCGAATATGTCAATGGTCTTATAGATGATGTGAACTAGACATGGCGACGATGTTAATTCGGGACACCTTTATCCTTCCGGATGTGGAGGTCATTTGAAATATTCGCCTTCGGCAAGGTGGTGGTGAGGATTTCTTTGCACGGGCACATGAGGAATCTCGTATGTACACGGTTAAATCTACGTAACGAGCTCTAGATGAAGGGCATGTTCCATGAACTTCAGTTGATGAATAACATTTGTGGAAAACCGTTTGATCTGACAAGGTTGTCCCGAAAGTAAGAGTGTATTTGTGGCATGCCTTATGGGGCATCGTACCTCATGAGTGCACTATGAGATATAGGCACATCAAAGGATGATAGCACATGCAACATCTGAGAAGCGACAGACAAAGGATTTGGAGTATGCTCTTCTCCAGCATGCAAGGCGATTTTGGGAGGAGGGATGTCTCCTGCTTGGCATAAAATTACTGCGCTTCCGTCCAAGCGATTGGGCGAGATACATCTCATGTGATCAAATGTTCTCTAACAAGTACGAGCGACCATCATCACGGTGATGTGGTCCATCCGGCATTCTCGGAACCGATGCACTTACGGCCAGGATATTGATCCGGAGAGCTATGTCAGAACGACAAGAAAATCTCTATCTCAATTGAACATTCCTAGGCAGCATGCGTTAGTGTTACCTGGCCATGCTTGGTGCCGACATAATCCCTATGTTGTTAACACATTGTATAGCCTTCGTTTCCATACATAAGGTCATCTAATTCATGGCCACACATTGCAAAACTATTGGGAGGAGGAGCAAGCCATTTACTGATATCACTGATCCCCTGATCGTCGAAGTACTTTCCGTTTGTGGAAGCTTTATCTTCGCAAGTCTTGGGGGTTCAAGAAAGTGGTGATAGAAAACGATTTCCTGGAAGCTTTATCTTCGAAGCACCTATTCTTTTAGAGATAGGAGAGCTAACTAGTAGTTTTGATTCGTTTGTTATTCAACATGTAATGCAGTCAACTAATGGTCCAGCGCACTTGTGCGATAAGCATGCTTGCACTTTGCCTGTGTCTGAAAGCTAGCTGCTCGAGACACCTAGCTTCCTGACTAGTATAGCCTTCGTTGAATAAACCACTCAATATCCCCGTCGAAATATTACCAAAGTATTGTATGTTTCCATACATAAGGTCATCTAATTCATAGCCACACATTGCAAAACTATTGTCTGTTTCACGTACCATCACAGTAGTGGCATACCACACTTCTTTAGCAGCATGTCCCATCTGTCATATACATAGACTTTTGTCAAATCTTGTTACACTTGTGGCCTAATTTATTCATCACACTTTTTATGGCATGCCACAACTTAGTAACAAAAGTGCGGTAAAGTTCGGTTAACAACCAAACATGTCCATAGCGCACACCTAGTGTGAGCAAGTGAAGTAAACGTGTTGACCCAAAACAAGCTTCCCGGAGAAACTGGTTTTGAAAAGCTTCTAAAATCTTCTGGACGGTTATTTCGTCTTTTCCATCCTTTGTTATTTCCTTTTACAGCTTTTTGTTTCATCACTTTCATTTTTGTTTTCGTATTTTTTATCATTATATCGTTATTTTTATTTTAAAAAATCGTGAACATTTAAATTTTTGGGTTGTATAAATTAAATAAAAAACTTTCTTAAATTTTAAACTCCACGATGTTTTCTAATTTGGGAAAAACTAAATTCCTAAGACAAACCAAATTCATTTTTTTAAAATCCAAAAACACTATAAAATTTGTGATTTTTTTTCAAATCTGTAAACTTTGTTTAAAGGTATGATTTTTTTAATGTATAAAATACCCGAAATTGGTTTCATCTTTTAATTAGAAGATACTGATGTTTAGATGGCTTGTGAGCAGTGGATAGAATGGCCAAGTGAGTGAGCGATAGAAGCGACTGTGGGGAGTGAGCGCGCTAATGGGCCGCAGCTTGCCGTGCATTCCGTGAGAGCACTATAGAGGGCTTGGCGACACCTGAAGCGCCAGATAGGAGCTCCCCCTCTACTGCGCTGGACCGTGAGCAAACCAGTACGCTGGCACCCGCTATAGGCCCGATGCACTTACAAGTTTGGTGATTTATTTCATGATTGTCATAGAGGTGGCTACTTGGGTTGAGATGAACGGTTTTTGAGTTTGTTTTCTTTCCTAAAAACAGGCGTCTGCATCCATTAAACAAATAAAAACGCGAAAAATGTTTGTGAACTTTGAAAACTGTTCCAAAACCTAACCAGATTCAGACCACGGACCCATATATTGGCCCATCCGCCGCAACACGCGCGCCTCCCCTTCTCCAATTCGGAGCCTCACCGCTCGGTTTTCCTTGGTACTAGGTAGGAAATGCGGCTTGCCGCACCCGACAGCGGTGCTGTCGGGTATAGTCATATCCCACCCGGTAATACAATCATTGAAGCATTGTAAATATAAAAAATAACAGAATGCAGTTGTGTTTATCAATCTAAAACATGCATTGGCACGCGGTGCGTGGCTCAAGTAAACAAAGTACATATTGTTGCAAGAATAGTTGCCAAGAATAGATCATTTTAATGCATGAAAGCATGAAATTGCTTTTATAGATAACATAATTGTATCCAATATAGGGAGTTTGCCCTGTCCAACCCTATGTTCGAGCACACATATATAAAATTATGCATCGGTGACATAGCCACAACAACGTAATACTACTTTGGGGCGCGCTGCCTATCTCAGGTTGATCCAACATTTGATATTTCGTAATGAAAGAGGTAGGAGCAAGCAGAATACATGCATCCCATAGAAAATGGTACCGTAGTACCAAATCGATTACATATGGTGATAGGTTTTCTTCATCCAGTTCAAAAATACACTGATACACCAAAAGCAAGCCACTGGCAGTCCAGGATAACAGATTTAGATGGTTCTTCTATGCCATATAGTGATAGCAGTACATTATATAGCAGACTAAATAAAAATATGGCTTTGTTTGAACGCCATGCCATCTGGCTCACCCTGCATGTTGCGCTGCAAGGATCTGCTGATGGAGATTCATATAACACTGTGTTTAATTGGACAGCGAGATTATAATTTATGACCTCAAAACTTATGAATAGAATTTACGCACCACATGTCCTCATCACGGGTGTTATAAAATAAAATGTCTATCATGTATTATTCCTAATTGAGCAATCGATTCAAAAGAAATTCACAGGATTCTGCCCTCATGAGTAAATCTGCATACTTTTTAGCGCACATTCAATATTCTGCAAGCAAAAGTTTGATCTTACACTGCAAATATTGAGCTTTCCCAATAGAATCAGAAAACAGAACAACAAGTGCTGCTTACTTACTCTTATGATAACTTCATTTAGAGCTAAGTCTGGTGGGATTTGTCCTGAAAATAAGTAAGAAAAACATAGAAAATGGCATTAGATACAAACAGAATCATAAGACCATTACTCTAAGAAAAAACTGGACAACAAATGAGAAGGATGAGACATCACTGAAATTATAATTTATAAATTGCATGGAATCTCTAAAAGGCTTATATTTAGGAACGGAGTGAGTATATCCACAAGCATGGCCCAAAAAACACAACATTACTTAAACGTCTTTCTAATTTTGATGGAGGTACTGCCAAAAGTAGGGCAAGAAATCCCAAATTAGAACACCAGGAAGCAAACCTTTAAAATGAATATTTATATTGGAACAGAGAAAATAACATAAAACAGACCTGATAAATAAACCACTCGATGCAAGGGTGAAAAATAAAAAGGAAAAATACGCAACAAACATGTCTCAATAACGATCTGCGATCAAGTAATTTAGAGATGTCATTTTGAAGAGAATATCTTAAGTAGAGCACTGCATGTATTTCTCATACTACGTGAAAAGAAAAGGCCATACTATGCAAACTACATATGGGCATATTTTTAGAAGGAAACTTTCTCAGGTTCGGGCAGACATAATTTCATTTTGTTCTTAAGAAGACATATGGATATATTTTAGAAGTAAACTTTCTCAGGTTCGACCAGTCATAATTTCATTTTGTTCTTAAGACGACTTCCATTCCAGCAAAAAAATTGGCGACAAAAGAGACCTTATTTTGGTTCTAAAATACACACAGAAATAGCAAGTATATAGCAGCTGAAGTGCTCCTTACCTCCTCCCAGTAGCTATTAAGAAATACATCGGCGCCGATTGCAGCTTCCAGCATCACAAGCAAGAATACAAAGATCACGTGCTACATATATGGCAGGTTAAGGCAAAATAGTCCATATTACAAAGACACGGTACATCTAAGGTCACAGAGCTCCAAGAACATAACTGAGACTTAAGGTTTCAGCAAACTATTATTAGGAGTCAACAGTTCCAGTTCAAAACTTAACTGCTAGAGACATGACCCTCTTTTTGAAACATCATTCATATTTTTGAAATGGATATATCTGGAAAAAAGCACGCAAGGTTTGGTCTTTATGTGACAACGCAAAGGCTTTGAGGAATTTTGTTAAACTAGTAGCAGCTGCCATGTAAGCACACTTAAATAGGCTAACACAACTCCTAGTATGAGACGCTTCCAAGGATACACAAGACAGGCAGGGGTTGTTTGCAGTTTCAGCGGCGATGTGGCCCGAGCAGGTCAGCAAGCACATGATGATTCCCAGGCTGAGAAGAGTGTAGATAAACCTGCATAAAAATTGATCTCTTAATCAAAATAGCCATCCCATATTACATACAGTATATTCATAAGAAATCCCTAGAATACTCTGGCATGGCAAAGAGGCATGAATTCTCTAGTTTCTCAGACCCAACATAAAAAACATGGTAGTAGTATAAATCATCCGGTGCGTAGCGCCACGTCGACATCTTAACAGCGAAGCGAGAGGAAGATGCTGATCACCACAAATATTTTTACCCCAGCCATAAGTTTTATTCGACCTACACCATTTGGATTGGATAAACTATCTTCGGCTGTAAGCTAACTTGCTGGAATGAAACAACAGAAGGTTGTCTTGAACACTAATTTGTAGTAAAAGTAATAAGCAAGATACAATGAAAAATAAGATATCTAATTTAACTGCCCTGCCAGCAAGTTGCACCCAGATAGTAGTTATTCTGATTTCTGAACCAGTGTACTATTCTGATATCTGAAGATAATTTACTCTGAGATAAGAGTCCAATTGCCAGCATCAACCAGCTTCTACACCTACATGTTCTTCTATTGCCAATTTATCATCTTTCATAGATTTCTTCTTACTCTTCCTTTTCGTATGAGCATCACATCACAGATGAGAAAAGGGGAATCAGGAAACATGCATAAATATGAACAAGAGCATTCAAGGAAAGGCGAAAGCTGATCTAAACCACAATGGATGAGCTCGGTGCACTTGAAATTGGTACAGTGCTGGTTTCCCCACGCACGACGGCGACAGCGCTGCCTAGGCAGTACGGTGGTAATTCGGTCGGCGGTGGGTGCGGCGGCTAGCCGAGCGACATATTTCGCCGTGAATTCGGTCGGAGGAATGAGGAGCGGCAGCAAAAGATTGGGGGGTAAAACAGCAAATCCAGCAGTGAGCAACTGGGCGAGCCCCACCACGGAGTGCTGCTTGGACCAGGCTCGGAGCACCCAAAGCGCGTAGAGGATGACGTCCATGCCGGCGAGCCCCACGACGGAGTTGGCCGCCTTGAGCGCCGTCTGCATGCAGCTCCGCACTGCAAAGTTGACACACTACAACCTGAAAAACTACAAATGGCTGAAAGTTATTTCTAGAACTACACCACCCTCTACCATAGGATTCCTAGAACTAAAGAGAACAGGCTGCACAGAATGGCATCCTGTTTCAGTCCGCGTTGTATTTCCTATATTAAACGATTGAAATGGCTAGGCATTTGATCGAGCAGGTGCTAGCCACAGAGAAACACATCTTCCCTTCGCATGAGATTGCAAGCCTGCTAGGAGTTCTGTTGTGCACTGTGTAGGCATGGATAAAATAGAATTTGCACATAGCAATCTGAGGATTTGTGGGGATTAAGTTAAAAGAGACCCAGGCACCCAAGCTCTATTGCAGAATGAAAATTAATTAGGAGGAACTGAGGAAAGGAGGAGCTCACCAGGGGGAGATGCAACCAGGAACCAGGAGGGTGCGTCGGGGTCGGAGCCTCCATGGCAATGTCGGGCGTGCATCTGCCGCCGGACTGATGAGGCAAGGAAGCACCGCCGCATCCCCCTGCGTCGTGTGCTGGAACCACCACTGTGCCTTGAACTCGCCCTCAGGTCGCTGCTGCACCGCGCGCGAATAAGAGGGCGAAGCTCCAAGCCGAGGCCGTCGGCCGCTGCTCAGGAAGAAGATGGGTGCGGCCGCTGCTCCCCTCATCCGGATAGAGGCCGCGCCCTCCCCTCCATGGCCGTCCTCCTCGGCTGCGGCCGTTTCTCCGTCGTCGACCGGCAGAGACGGCAGCTTCTGCCTCTCCGCACCGACATGCCATCCGCTCTAACTGCCTTGATGAGGAAGAGGCGACCAAGGAAGAGGAGAGGAAGGCCATGGCCGGCGGCGGGCAGCGGCTCAGCCTCCTCATCCATTGCTAGGGTTACGAACGGGGGGTATGCGGGAGGAGGAGGACGGAAGGGGAGAAGGAATTGGCGAAGGCGGCAGCCGGTTGGACGAAGGAGATGGCGGCGGCCTGGGGTGTGCTCTGGTCGCGGGAGGGTTGGATGAGGAGTTGGGGTGTGGCTGCGCGAGGGGAAGACGGGCGATGGCTGCGCGAGGGGAAGGAGGGAGGAGAGCGGCGACGCGAGCCCTCATCTTTAGGCCGAGAGAATGATGGTACTGCCCTCGGCGGCCCAGCAAATTCACAGGCGGTGGCACAACAAGGATGGACACTATTCATTATAGCAGTGTCCGCTTCGATCCGGCAGCCCAGATCGCTCCATCTGAACGTCCAACGGCCCAGATCGCTCCATCTGAACCTCCGACGGCCAGGATCGTTTTGGACAGCCAATCCAACGGCTAAAAATCCAAACGCATGAGAGGGCTTCATTTGTTGCCAGACTCTAACAGTGGTATTCGGTAGCGCGCAGCCCCCCGCCCCACTTACCGCTTCGTCCCGCTCGAGGAAAAGAAACAGGCGCTGGAGAGGAGAAGCGGCGCGACTCAGGAGACGGCGACGCAGGCGACTGACTTCTCCCTCCTCCTCCTCTAATCCCTCGTCCTCCCCTCTTTTCCCCAACGGAGGTCGACCCCTACCAAGTCTTCTTCTTGCCCGCCATGGATATCGCCCCCCTGTCCCTTGTTCCCCGTCATGGCGACTGAGGTCCGAGGAGGTCCCACCCGGCGGCGGTGGTGGCTGCCTCTTGCCTACCATGCCGAGCGCCCCCCTCGCGACCCTCCCTACAAGCGCCTGAATCCCCCATGGCAGCCGCCCCCTACCCTTGGTCAGAACCCTAATCCCTAAAATTTCCCTCTAATCCCAAATTTGGTGGGTGTATGGATCCCCATCAGCAACCCGATTCCAGGTACGTATTTCACTTGTCGTGTAGATCTGGATTAGTACTGCAGTCTGCAATTTTCACATGAGGTAGATTGATATGCTGTACAAGTGATGGATGCCTAATTACTTAATTATTGTGCAGTTGCATACTGTCAGATCAAGTAGATTGGTTTCTTATATAACTGAAAAGAACAACAGGGAAAATAGGAAAAGGATTATCTTGACAGAACTCTACTTTGAACGGTTCTTTTTGGGATTATCTTGAGGAAGGATTGGCTGTTGATGTTGAATGAGAAGAACGGTGCATGATTTGGTGCCTTTTGGATATTTTGTATGCTGGTTGGCCGCAATGTATAAATGACATATAATCATTCACAAATATATTCATTTTCTGTATAAAATTTAGTTTCAATCAATAGAACACTGTACAATGTAGATCCAGTAACAAATGAGCAATTCCAATGCAACTTATGACCATCCAAACAAGCCATGGAATTGAACCACCCTCTCCGAATGCCAAGTGCCAATTACATGACATCCAAACAGCAGAATTCACATTCAATATCAATATCAATGTCCTGTGTGATTTGGCATTGCTCCAATTCAATACCAAGCCTCCCAATATGTACATCCAAACAGAGTGTATGTTACAATCATTGATGATTGTACCAGCGTGCTTCTAGGCACGTAAGCAGACCTACTTGGTGAGTGATTCAAGCCGAAGGCGGATACTGTTGAGGCCCTTACTGCCGGTGGCAAATTCAGTGGCGCAGCGGTCTCTCTCTCTATACGAATTGAGCGACGGAGCGAATAGAGCACGCACGGGAGGATTTTCTCGGAAGACCTTACATGGTAGAGAGGAGAAAAATCAGATTAATTCATCTCAAAGATTTTTTTAGCCTCGGTTACATGTTACATGGATACATGTCATAGACTAGTACAGGCACACAACAAACACCGCACCGCACGCCCACACACCACTACACACACCTGCTATGTGTCCATCAAGATCTGCAACCTATACACATGCGACACGTCTAGAGAAATTTTCGAAGCCATCCGACTCCGTGAACAATATAGATACATCATTATCCCTATGACCCGTAGATCGCGTGAGATACCTGTAAGGAGAAGATACCCCGGATGAGACACCTACATCCATCCAAGGGATCGATCTTTGGTGGGTTTAATGGCCACTGCCAACCCCAACCACTGAGGCACGACTCGTCCTCAATCCTTCTCAAAGTTGTATTATGAATGGTTGTGAAACTTGAGCCAAAGTACAATTGAGAGTTGTAAAGTGAACCCTAAGGCCCCAGTTGGATTGACGAATTTCAGTCGAATATACTGTTGGGAACGCAGTATTTCAAAAAATTTCCTACAATCACGCAAGATCTATCTAGGAGATGCATAGCAACGAGACGGGAGAGTGTGTCCACGTACCATCGTAGACCGAAAGCGGAAGCGTTTAGTAACGCGGTTGATGTAGTCGAACGTCTTCACGATCCAACCGATCCAAGTACCGAACGTACGGCACCTCCGTGTTCTGCACACATTCAGCACGATGACGTCCCTCGAGCTCTTGATCCAGTTGAGGATGAGGGAGAGTTCCGTACGGCGTGGCGACGGTGATGATGAAGCTACCGGCGGAGGGCTTCGCCTAAGCACTACGAGATATGTCCGAGGTGGTAAACTGTGGAGGGGGCACCGCACACGGCTAAGAGATGTTTGTTGTACCGTTGGGGTGCCCCCTGCCCCCGTATATAAAGGAGGGGAGGAGGAGGCCGGCCAACAAGGGGCGCGCCAGGGAGAGGGGAGTCCTACTAGGACTCCAGTAGGATTCGACCCCTCCCCTTTTTCCTTCTTCCAGATGGGGAAAGGGGGAAAGGAGAGGGAGTAGGAGAAGTAAAGGGGGGTGGCGCCCCCTTCCCAAGTCCAATTCGGCCTCCTCCCTTGTGGCGGGCGCACCAGCTCCTTGTGGGCTGGTTAGCCTCCCTCCTATGGCCCACACTGGTACGCGTCGGTGCAATACAAACGGTTTTTAACCCCTTTCCGCGACGGCATTTGGGACCGTCGCCAAGTGAGTGTGTGCGATAGAGTGTCCTTCCCACACGGCACAGAAACCGTCGGGGATATGGAGCAGTGATCCAGAGGCCTTCCAAAATGTAATCGTGTGCGATGCAACACACACTAAATTCTTTCGCACATGTGGTATCGGTGATTAAGCATTTCTAATGACGCACTGAAACCATACGGTCTGTCGTAACAATCCGTTTGGGAAACAGTATGTAAGGCACATGGGCCAACATATGAACTGTGTGCGATTTGTGCCAATCGCACATGAGTTTTTTGCTTAACCCGTCTGCCATGCTAGACTCCATCGCACATCGTTTGCCAACAATTACCGTCTGCATGATGTTCTATCACAAACGGTTCAGGAGCCCCTTCGCACACATACAAGTGCTGCAGACCGTTTGTGATTTATTGGGTATCACCGACGGTTGCCGCAAGAGTGACGTGTGCTTTTCGTTTGGGATCCCACACGTTTCCTGAAAATATTACGACTGGGATTGTATTTTGTATTGGGCACGGTTTACTCCCAGTTCTCATGTGTGATAACGCGATATCACAAACGGTTCCGGAGACCCTACGCACACGTAGTAGCGCTGCAAATCGTTTGCGATCTGCTGTGTATCACCGACGGTTCCGCTACGATTTACCTATGCTTTCCGATGTGGATCGCACACACTCATTTAGTTGAACCGTGTCCAGAGCAATTGCCAGGTTGAAACAAAAATATCCCATTTTGAATCGGCACACAAAAAGCAAATTTGCCACAATATTCAATTAAACAAATAAACAAAAATATCCCATTTTGAATCGGCACGCAAAAAGCAAATTCGCCACAATATTCAATTGAACAAATAGTGTCCACAGGAAGAACATTCATCAGATTTCGCAACAATTGCAATTTAACATATGGTAGCTAAATTCCAATGATTTGTCCACACATATATGCAATACATAATTAATCATAGTATACGAAATACGAATACCTCATCAGATGGAAACCAATGGATCCATGCGTTATATGTTTAGCGGCTAACTCTTACTCAATGTTTCAAGAGAAGGCATGCTGAAATCTTCATTATCACCAGTGGGATTGATGTAGTGATTCAGGAAGAAGTCGCTGATAAATCTCCGAACCATCAGCAATTCACCAGCCGGGGCCGGTTCAGGGGTCCTCGGTTTTAAGATGAGCTGCAGTATTTTTAAGATCAGAATGTGCCATATGAGTGGAGTAGAAGATATTAATTAAGATAGACTTACTGGTACTAATTCGCGAGAATCGTCACAACTATCAGCAGATTTGCAGATGGAGATCATGTGTCTGCAAACATAGTATCCACAAAGGTTGGTCCCTGCTTCTGCCGGTGGATGTTCATATGCCGGATAACGAGTGCAGCGGCGACCACGGTCTGTCCCGCTCTGCCATTCCTCACTTCTTCTGGTGGCTTACTACTACTCATGTAGGTGGAGTTCAACATGGAGGACCTTGCCATGGCCCAAGCATCATTCTGTGTAGACAGATGATTTGCAATACGACGTATTGATTTGGGGTGCTGGTGCATGCATATATAATACAAGGGAAGGCCTCTACCTCAACTATACAAGACTAGGAGGTGGGCCACAACTCCAATACACGTGCATTACAAATACATACTCAACACCCCCCCCCCCCCCCCCGCAGTCGAAGCGTCGCCGGAGACACAGAGACTGGACCAAAACTCCTCGAAGACGGGAGTAGGCAAGCCCTTAGTCATCGCATCAACAAACTGTTGCGTCGTCGGCACGTGGAGAACCCAAGCACGATCGAGGGCAACCTGCTCGCGCACGAAGTGAATATCGAGCTCAATATGCTTCGTCCGTCGATGGTGCACCGGGTTGGCGGAGAGGTAGACCGCGCTGACGTTATCACAGTAGACAAGAGTGGCCTTGTGAACATCACAGAGCAACTCCTGGAGCAGCCGACGTATCTAAGAGCATTCGGCCACGGCGTTAGCCACGACGCGATACTCTGCCTCGGCGCTGGAGCGGGAGACCGTGGGCTGCCGCTTCGATGACCAGGAGGTCAACAAGGGGCCAAGGTAGACGCAGTAGCCTGACGTAGAGTGTCGCGTGTCGGGACTACCAGCCTAGTCGGCATCCGAGTAGGCCACGAGGTCGGTGGAGGCGGAGGCCGTCAGGGTGAGTCCCAAGGACATGGTGCCGCATATGTAACGGAGAATACGCTTCACCAGAGTCCAGTGAGAGTCACGCGGGGCGTGCATGTGGAGGCACACCTGCTGGACGGCGTACTGCAGGTCGGGACGAGTCAGCGTCAAGTACTATTAAGCACTGACGATAGATCGATAAAACACTGCATCAGACGCGAGAGACCCCTCCAGAGCAGAGACCTTTGCCTTCTTGTCGACGGGGGTGGGCGCCGGCTTGCAGTTAAGCATACTGGCACGCTCAAGGAGCTCGTGGGCGTACTTCTGCTGATGCAGAAAGAAACCGTCAGCTCGGCGGATCACCTCGATGCCGAGAAAGTAGTGCAGGGGCCCCAAGTCCTTAAGGGCGAACTCATCACGAAGACAAGCAGTCAGCCGCTGAAGGAGATCGGGGGGCGGACGCCGTGAGGATGATGTCATCGACGTAGAGCAACAGATATGCAGTGTCAGCTCCCTGATGATACACAAAGAGTGAGGCATCGGAGCGAGTGGACCGAAAGCCCAAAGACTGCAGGAAGGCTGCGATACGCTGGTACCAAGCCCGAGGCACCTGCTTCAACCCGTAAAGAGAGCGGGAGAGCAAGCACATGAAGTCAGGGTGCTCGGCGTCGACGAAACCAGTAGGCTGCTCACAGAACACCTGCTCGGCGAGATGACCGTGCAAGAAGGCGTTGGAAACGTCCAACTAATGCACAGGCCAGGCGCGCGAGACGGCCAGCTGAAGAACGGCGTAGATCGTGCCTGGTTTCACAACCGGGGCGAAGGTGTCGGTGAAGTCCACGCCCGCGCGCTGCCGAAAACCGCGAACCACCCATCGAGCCTTGTAGCGCTCGAGAGAACCGTTCGGGCGAGTCTTGTGGCGAAACACCCACTTGCCAGAGATGGTGTTGGCACGAAGGGGTCACGGAACAAGCTGCCACGTGCGGTTGCGTTGTAGGGCGTCGAACTCCTCCTGCATCGCAGCCAGCCAATGGGGATCCCGAAGGGCAGCACGAGCGGAGGCGGGGATGGGTGAGGGCATCGATGTCGAGGCAGCGCACGCATACTCGTCGAAGGAGTAGCGCGTACTCAGCCGATGCACTCCTGCACGGGCACGGGTGACCAGGCCGGCGAGGGCGGCAGGTGCCGCGGCAGCGGGGGCCACAGCGGCGGCGAGGGCCACGGCCACAACAGGGGCGCCCGCGGCGGCAGGGGCCGCGGCGTCAGGGGCGGGGCACGCGGCGTCAGAGGCGGGGGCCGCGGCGTCAGGGGCCGTGACGACGCCAGCGGAGCCAGCCGCGGAGGAGGCGACGGGCGAAGTCGAGGTCGAGCGCTTCGCAGGATTGGCGGCACCGGCCGGAGTGGCGGGTGGGGTGCCCGCTGGCTCGACCTCATGCGAGGGAGCCGGGGACCCGGGGTCCCGGTCAGACTCAACCTCGGGTGAGGGAGTCGAGAACCCGGGAGGGGGCGGCAGAAGGCACCGGGCCGGGGGCCCCCGGGGGGTGCCGCCGCGCATCGCACCAGGTAGAGGACGCGGGGGCCGGAGCCGAAGGAGCCGCGGCCTGAGGAACCTAAAAAAAAGGAAACACCATCTCTACGAAGTACACGTGCCTCGAGGTGTACACACGATGAGTGACAGGATCATAGCACCGGTAACCTTTGGTGTTGGGAGGGTAGCCAAGGAAGATGCATGGGATGGAGCGGGGTGCAAGCTTGTGTGGTGTGGTGGACGCGATGCTAGGATAACAGAGACACCCAAATATGCGAAGACCATCATAGGACGGTGGTGTATCGAAAAGAAGGTGGTGAGGGGCGTAGTTCCAACGGGGACGACACGGACGAATGTTGACTAAGAGAGAGGCGGTGGCGAGGGCATCGGGCCAGAACCGAGCGGGCACGTTAGCGTGAAAGAGCAACGTGCGAACGCAGTCATTAAGAGTGCGGAGAATGCGCTCGGCGTGGCCGTTCTGCTGTGAGGTGTAGGGGCAAGTCAGACGGAAGGTGGTGCCGTGAGAGGCGAGAAGTGAGCGAAGAGCGACGTTGTCAAACTCTTTTCCGTTATCAGTTTTGAGTGCAAGTATGGGGCGACCAAACTGAGTATGCGTGGTTGTTTACTTGACTTACCATTCATGATATGGCCAGAGAAATGATTCTGCATGGGACGCGTTTTCGAAGATATGGACGACCGTTTTAACGGCCCAGTCCCGTCGGTCCTTACCATCTAATGTTGTGCCATTTGCTAATGCAGGATCTGTGAAATACACACTCTCCCTTTTTCTTCTCTGCGCGTTCAATCCCCTAAGAGGAATAAAATGCAGTTAGCTGTTTATCATTTACAACCTTTTATGGAGAAGTTGATCAGAGTTTATTAGGTACTTACAAAATCACGCATCTAACAAGAGTGGCATCGAGCATGTTGAAGCTGAAGAAGAGATGTAAGTCCTCGAAACTCACATCGATGGAACCAGCATCGTGTCGGAAATGATCTCTGTTGTAGTGGACTAGCAAACCATGATGACCTGCTGACATTAGATCCATGCAATATTCATGTAACTTGCAGCAACTGGAACTGCACTCATCAAAGTATTCGCCAACAAGAAATGGCTGGCCATGGACGTAATAGCGTGCTTGAAGTACGCCCGCTTTACTTTAGCAAGCAACAAACATACTTCTTCATCATCCATGGCATCAGAAATAATATTACTCCCCGATTCGAACCAGCTGCTGTTAATTTGGTTCTGGGCGATGAGTGCTTTAAGTAAGAGGCAATCGTTCTCTTTCCTCTTCACTTTCCCGCCACGCTTCCTCAGGGGTGTAGCCTTTTTGGCCACTTCCTTCTTGGTACATGAAGCATTTCTGGCAGAACGTTTGGTTGCCTGCAAGGTAGTCGGCCGAGCAGACGGTGAAGCTTGGACGGACTGCTTAGCAGACGGTTTATCTATGCCGGACCGCTGAGCTGGCGGTGTTGCTGTGACGGACTGCTGGGCTGTAGGAGCAGAGGCATCGGACAACTGACCATGTGTTGAAGCTATGTCGGGTTTCTGTGCAGGTGGTGCCAACTTGTCGGTGTGCTGAGGAGGCCGTGCCAACGCATTGGTTTGCTGAGCAGGAAGTGCTGACGCATTGGTATGCTGATCATGCGCCTGCGGACCGACGAACTGATGAGCACTCAGTTCTGGACCTACAGACTGCTTAGCAGGCGGTTCCGAAGCATCAGACTGCTTAGCAGTCTGTTCCATCAGGTTGGTCTGCTGAGCATGTGCTGCAGCTGGACCTCCCCCCGCTGCTTCAGCGGTCAGCATCTGAACCGGTGGTGCGTCATCAGCGGTTGTAGGCCTTGCCACTGGCTTCTTTGGGGCGGAGGATGACATGGCATGTACGCCAGAAAGTCGGGCCGGCTGATCACAGGTTGATGCATCAGCCCGCGAGAGCTGCTGTGTCAAGGAGAGCGTCAACGGTTGAGGGGCGACAGTGGTTGCTCTTGGCGGGGCTTCAGGAATCTCATCGATGAACTCTATTTCCTTTCATGGCCCACTGGATGTGATGTAACAGTGTTTCTCCCAAGGTCCTTTGCTCATTGAAGTCTCCTAGGACATTCTTCAGGGAAAATTCATTGAATCCAGGCTTTACTTCAGTCACGTAGCACTTCACACAGCCCGGCTTCAATGGCACATTGTCCAAGAAGAGGCCATCTTCCAAGAAGGGTGGGAAAATCCAGGCTGTTGCACATTTTAATGTACCTTCATAATGTGTAAGCACACCCTTCAGTCTGTCTTTCATTCCAGATAGATCAGATATAGCATCATCACGAGCAGCTGCATTGTCAGTGTCGCTGGGGTCAGCTGATGCACAACTACTCTTGTGCAGTGTTGTCGCGCAATAAGCAGCATCCTCCATGCCTGCCTCCCCTCCCATCTACTAGCTATCTGTCAGTGTTAGAGTCTTCTGCAACATCATTGACTCCTCAACATCCTTTCGAACAGCCAGATAAATCTCCTTCTTCAACCTTTCATACAATGCATTCTGCTTCATTTCACTTTTTTCATGCTGAGCCTCTCTTCTTTGCTGAGTGTGAAAGCCCTCTTGTGCGGGACATTAACACTTATACCCCTTGCACGGCCACGGGGCTCTTTTGTGTCCAGAGCAATGGACAGAATGTCACATGGCCCTGAGTTCCTGTAGAACCTTCCAGGGATCTTGGAAGCCTCTAACATCACTTCATACAGTTTGGCGTCACGTGCGTTTTCAAAGTAATAAGTTCCATCACCACGCCTCTTTGCACGTGCCCGCAAGTAGTCTCTGGCGCGTTCGCCCCTGATTTCACTAAAGGCTGGATTCCCACCCGTCGCTACTGCTTCTTTGTCCTCCTGTTCCCATATCAGTTTCATGCCGTAGTATCCTGCCACACCCATACGGTGGGGGTGTATGGTCTTCTTCTAAAGTTCCGATTGCTTAAAACTCTTCTCAGCAAACTCTTTAGTTGCCCTGACCCTTTTGAATTCTGCCCAGTCTGCCTTTGTAATTTGGGGGTATGCAGAGATTGGGTCCCTGCCTTCACTCAAGTACTTCTTGTACAGCACGTGCTTCCAGTGTCTCCAAGTATCCCTAGCCTTCTCCATTGCTCTGGAACGTTGAAGTGATCCATGATCTCCCGGACTATCCTTTGCCATGTTTCTGTGTCAGCCTTCCGAAACCCCGGCAGATTAATGTTGAGCCTTGCCCTGCCAACAAATTCACACACACTCCTGAACCTCATGCGTGCTTTATCTGGTTTAGTTGGAGCCCAGGACTTTAAATCAATCTCGGTTACTTCATATACACCTTTAGGGGTGTGTGTGGGCTTCCTTGGAGCGTTCCTTCGTGTCCTGACCGGAAGGGTAATTGCTGCAGCTCTATCCCGTTCAAGACTACTTGATCCCTCACAATCTGCTGAAGACCTAGGGTTGTCTGAATCAGATGAAGATACATGGCCTGAATGAGTGATGTCGCTGCTACTCGACATCTACAAAGAACACATGCGAAACTCAGGAAAGGAGGATAAGCATAAAACAAACAACTTGGTATCAAGCTTTCTAAACATGCCATGCAATAATTTAGAAAATGTATGGCTAATTTGTTAAGTTTGTGTGACTCGGGCGCCCGCGATCTGTAAATAGGCAGTAACTTATTGGAACAAATACAACTTATTTATAGTAAGGAAGATAGATAATGAACATATATATGCTCTCTGTTATTTTATAGCCAATTTGGGAACATACGGAACGAAATAGGAAGAGGGATTGCGAGGAAATATGCCTCACCGCGATGGAGAGCAGTAACTAACATGCTTCTTAATGCAAACCCGACCGGACCACAGGAGAGGCGAGGGTTACTGCATCGATATACTCGAGGCGGTTGGCGAGCAAACGAAGACGGCGAGGCGCGGGCCGCCGCATGTTGGGAACGGCAGTGGAGGTAGGCTTGACGCCGAAGAGCGGGCACACGACCGGGGTGAGCACGGCGGCACCGAAGAGGGTTCTGCTGTGGATCTGGGGGAGGGGGAGCTGGCGAAGGAGATTGGGTGGACTAGTTGAGTGAAACGCGGGTGGACGGTGGGGGCGGGGGGGGGTGTTGGCGGCCTAGGTGAAAAGGGTGAAAAATATCCTCGGTCGCCGCGCACGCGGAACGGCCTATGCAAACGGTTGCCTCTAAGCGCTCGTGTGCACAAACAGAATAATTTCATTTGAAATGAAGACGTACTAATTTTGAAACGAAGACGTGAGTTCATCGTTTCGCCTCTAAATTTTTCCCACGTAAACCAATCACAATTTTACCACGGGTTTAATTTGCTGGCGCATTTCAGGTCTCGTGTGCTATGTGTAAGACATTTTTTTGCATTTACCGTGCATGTTGGCATATAAATCAATTCCTAGCCGTACTGTATTTCCTGTCGAAAGGGATGAGGATCGCCGTTCGATCTGGGAGCATCCAACGGTGCAGACGTACGATCCGTGGGGTTTGGGTTCTGGCCAATCAGAACGCATGACTCAGATCGCGCACGCAGCAAGGGGGGCCATAGGCCACGGTTTGGTAGGCACACGGCTTTCGTGTGTGAACCATGTGCTATTTGAAAATATTTTTTGAGAGGGGCTATTTGAAAACATGTACATGTGTTGTCGAAAGGAGTGATGATCGCCGTTCGATCAAGGAGAATCCAACGATGCAGGCGTACGATCCGTGGGGTTTGGGTTCTGGCCAATCAGAAAGCACGACTCAGATCGCGCGCGTGGCAAAGGGGTCGGGGTGCATCGGCAACGGTTTAGTGGACACACAGCTTTCATGAGTGAACCGTGTGCTCTTTGAAAACATTTACATTACCTAACATCATATGTTTGTTCGAATGAAAACATGAGTTCATCGTTTCGCCTCCAATTTTTTTCCACGGTAAGAAATCACGAGTATAGTGGAGAGTGTCATATACTAGTATCATGAATATACAGTATATATGATACTAGTGTATGATACTACCTTTAATTAATTATAGCGCATAGTATAATACATAGAGTATAGTATCATATATAGATCATATTTATTGCCATGCATGACACAAATTAGCATCACATTTAACATGATATGGTATCTACCTATATGTTACTCTAACCCTCTTTATATATATTTAATTCTTTGCCACATCAGCATACTTGCTATTTCCGAGTGCATGACATCGTCGGCTATGATACCACCACTATGGCTAGCCTTATATAGTGGGGAGTATCATATAATATATATATATATATATAGTATCATGCATAGGATACTAGTGTATGATACTACGTACGTACCTTCATAGTGCATATATAGTATCATAGAGTAGTACTAGCTCCCTCTGTAAACTAATATAAGAGCGTTTAGGTTACTAAAATAGTGACATAAACGCTCTTATATTAGTTTACGTGGGGAGTATATATCATAGATGACCGTATTTAGGGTCATGCATGACACATAGTATAGCATTTATTATATATATATATGTATGTGTGTGTTACCGTATCTACCTATGTTACTGCTTCTTTGCCACATCATCATATTTTCTATCCTGAGTGCATGATACCGGCTATGATACCCCCACTATGTCCACCCTAATAACACTGGTCGTAAGATGGGAGTATCAAGCGGTATGATGCATGCCAACTAGACTTTTTGGATGATGTGGCACACAGTTAAATGATGAAAGAGAGGGTGTGGTATCATATCATGATAACGTATCATATTAAATGTTGTACTACTTTGTGTCATGCATGGCAATTAATAAGGAACCTAAGATACTAACTTATGATACTATGCATGCGCGCATTACGGAGGTATTGCCGATCATATACTATTATCATGCATATATACTCCCTCCTTTCCTGTTTATAGGCTTATCTCAAAATTTTAGTTTTTCCATTTTATAAGGCTCAATTTGGTTGTTTCCCATCACATGTCCAGATTCCAAGGTGCATTAAATCATTGCATGCAAATATTAAGAGAAAATTGACCAATGCATATATTTTATATATGCATGCATGTATTGCAATTAATACATTGGAAAACATAATTTTTGAGCAAAACAAAAGCATTAATTGGGTCTTTTTGCAAACTACAAAAAGTATTCCACCACTCACCATCTACCTTAGTTGGTGAGATTTTTGAATTGAGCCCTATAAGGCTGGTTATAATGGGGAGTATCATATATACTAGTATCATCCATATGATAGTGTAGGATACTACTTCCGTAATGCATAGTGTCATAAGTTAGCATCTTAGGTTGCCTTACTAACTGTCATGCATCACACAAAGTAGTAGTACAACATTTAATATGACACGGTATCATGATATGATACCACATCCTCTCTTTCCTTATTTAATTGTGTGCCACATCATTCAGAAATTCTAGTTGGCAGCATGGTACCGCTTATGATAATACCATTACAACCAGCCTAAACCGGAAAGGTGGGATTATGAGACTAGCCACAATGGAGAGTACACTAGTAACATACACATATCCCTAGACTATATATGTTACTACCTTCATAGTGGGTAGTAACATAAGTGTATTGTCATGCAAAGCTTCATTTATTAGGTTATAGACCCATATTGCATTGAGACATGTGATGTTACAGTAACTAGCTAAGTTACTGAAACTATCTCTCTCCTCATTAACTTATTGCCACATAAGCAAGTTTACTGAGTTGGAGTCGATGTTACTGCTGAAGTTAGTCCCACTATGGCTAGTCTAATACTAGCTAGTCGTCTATGATATACTATCTACCTCACTAAGAGCATGGTTAATAATACAACCAAGGGTCGGCTATAAGAAGTTGCCATGTCATATACAGCCAACCTCTTAGCGGGCATGTACAATAATAAGTTTTATATACGTACTAGTTTATCAATAGTTGGCCCACCTTACATCCTCACAAAGTGTCTTGGGTCTCGTTTTGCAGTTGGCTCTACTAACCAAGAGCCCACTTCTCTTCTCTTTCCTCCAACTAATAAGCACATATATATTATACTATTCCTTATAGCCTGCTTAGACTACCCACAGTGGGAGTAACATAGGTAGTAACATCACACGTATCTAGATAAAATAGATGATGTGGCAAGAAATAAATGAAGAAAGAGAGGAAAGTGGTCCACCCACATATCAAATGGGAGGCTTGTCCAAGGAAGGGCAGCACCCAAGCACCGGTCCACCCACATATCAAATTATCAAAGTAATGAACGCGAATCATATGAGTATGATGAAAACTAACTTGACAACAATTTCCATGTGTCCTCAGGTGCGCTTTCTTTATATAAGAGTTCGTCCAGGCTTGTCCTTTGCTACCAAAAGGATTGGGCCACCATGGTGCACCTTAGTTACTTTATTTACTTGTTACCCGCTACGATTTACCCTATCACAAAACTATCTGTTAAAGATAATTTCAGTGCTTGCAGAGAATACCTTGCTGAAAACCGCTTGTCATTTCCTTCTACTCCTTGTTGGGTTCGACACTCTTACTTATCAAAAGGACTACGATAGATCCTCTATACTTGTGGGTCATCAGCCCAACATCGCCGCCCGCGCCGTCTTGCTCTTCCCAGCGTTGACCGCCTTGCCCTCCGCCGGAGCCATCGCACTCCACAACCCCTAGGCATGAAGGATAGCCTCCACCTTGACCGCCAGGCGGTGTAGTTCATCGTCGTCAGCGGCGGCAGCTGGAACGCCACGCCCCGCCACCACCGCCATGAGGGACGACCGCCTTGGCCGCCGGTGATCGCCTCGAACCGTAGCTCTGAATACCAAATGTTGTTGCCACAGGCCTAGCTAGCTCTCTCTCTCTCGTTGCTGCACGGAGGTAGAAGAAGAAGGAGCTAAACACGAGTACACAAAGAACCCAGCCGCACATAGGGCATACTATTTCTCTGTTCCAACTGGTTGGCTCAGCCATACAAGAGTACACGGAGGGAGCTTTATACGCGGGCGCACTCACGGCACCGCGCCCCACTCCAGCCCATCCACCCATGACGTGCTCCACTATGTCCACGATCTCCACACCTCGCGTACGACGCGGGTTTCCCTAACAGATCACAACATGCATGCACGTCCAGAGCGCGGCTCCGTTCAACGGCCTCGCGACTTGCCTAGCGCGACTCACAGCTCGGAGGTGGCCACATACCAGCATCCGGCCTAGACACTACTAGGGAAAAGCCTAGCAGCAGCGCGGGTTTTAGGCCTATCAGTAGGGCGGGCAGGGGCGCTACTGGTACGGCGCTACAGCTAAAGGTTAGAAGTAGCATTGGTTAACCCACGCTACTGCTACACCGACTTAGTAGTAGCGCTTTCTCCACACTGCGCTACTGGTAATTACTAGTAGCTCTTCTCCCAGCCCGCGCTACTACTATTATTCCGTATTTTATTTCTTTTTTATTTCATGTTGTATTCATACACCTCTATACAAGTTTTCATACAGCAACAATTTAGAGATTGTTTTTACATCATAATGAGTTATTACATCACTGGGTGAAAGAACCGTGGACTAGTTTCAAGTGGATGGACATCCACTTGAAACTAATCCGCGGTTCTTTCACGCAATGATATAATAAATATCATCATCATCATCATATCATTAACAACTTATCATCATAATACATGATTGTCATGTAACACCTCCTCATGATCATCGTTTTCATCGATGAGACATCACATAGCAAGTTGGTCACTAGTCATATCACAACTACTCCTCATCATCAACTCTAACACATTGTACCACATAATAAACATATTGTACCTCATAGGACCTACTACATTCTCTTAGGACCTACTATATTCTCTAAGGTAAAATAGCAAAAAAGAAGATAGCCCCTGGCTCTCCATTATGGAGAATGGAGATTATCCTGTCTCCAATTCTTGTCTTTCGCTTAATGTTGCTTCCAAGAACCTCCTTACGAATGTCCAAACATTTTTTCCATTCTTTGATTAGCATGTGTTCACCGGTTTCAGAAATCCGTTATGCATAGGTGAGATCCGTAGGATGACCTGGCTGTATGTTCAGAACTTCAAGGCGACCATTCTGATACATCAGATGAGGCACACAATCCATCGGGATTTTCTATTGAAAAACATAGTAATAACTTCGTAGTTAGCAATGATGTACTAGTTTTAAAAGTATGCAAAAGATGCACGGATGTCGTAATAGTAAAAAATCTTACCAGGGTATCTCCATAGAAGTTATCGTGGTTCAACACGTGCACTAGTGGCACGTATTCACCATAATTTGGAGGAGTTCGATAATAGGTATTGTAATTCTCAAAGTAAGTACAAAATGCGATCAGATGATTTTTCTCCTTATAAGTTAATTCGGAGCCATGGTGTAGTGGGATTTGTCTACCATCTTCCGCACATTCTTTGACGAATGAAAATAAGCTGTCAATGGAAATAAGCTGTCAACTATTTTGAAATAAACAATATAAATTAGTTAATAACTATGTTTAAGAAACTCACATAGCGGTAGAATCGGAAGCGTATCAACAAGGACCCAAATGTCCATATTGTTTTGCTCGATGTCAGGATCAGCAAGATCCATGGTCACAATCATACCCTCATAAAAAACCATACATTTTGCAAAGTGCTTCCCAATTTTGGCAACCAAAATGGGTTACGCTCTGAGAATTGTACAGATTTACTTCAAAATCCATATCATGATGGGTCCTTAGGTGTATTTTCTTTGTTTCAAAATTTTCGTGGTCTTCAAAACCCATCCTCTCCAAGACATAGCGTCTTGCATGGCATGGGATAAGCTGGTCGAATTGTAAAAGATGAAAATTAGACGTTGAAATAGTTGAAGTCGTGCTTAATTACGAAAAAAAACACTTATCATCGTTGCGTACCATTTCAACGTCGAAGGTCTCCTCGAGCTTAATGCTGAAGCGCCGATCTTCGTCCAGGTGAGGGCACTTGTCGCACAGACCTCGATCGTCGTGGCGCCAGCTGCACTCCCCCGGGAGAGTTTCGTCATCCGAGTACGACATTTCCTACGTTCATAATTCAAAGATTAAACTTGTACAATTAAATATACGTACTAAAAAACCTAAATTAGATCATTATTTTTTGAGAAAATCCAGGCCACTCGATATTTCCTACATATTCTAGCACAAGTCATGTCAGAATTCACGAAAAAATCCGGCATGACCTTTGCTAAAAAAGGACATATCGAGCGCCTGAAATTTGCCGGAATGGAAATTAATCAACACTCTGGCAAAACATAGGCCACTCGGAGGTGTAACCTGAACATGACCGGCCACTTGGGTAACCACATATCCTATTTGAGCAACACAAGATATACATGTTTTTATCTACATCATATATATCTTATAGGACTCATATTGACATGGAGATTTGCCTGGTCTCACCTCGAGGTCGGAGGGAGTCGGTGACGGGGACGACGGCGGGGATGATGAAGGGGCTCCTTGATTTCTGCAAAAGCAAAAACCCTATAAGTTATCACTAATACATCCCGAATAATTGCTTAAACTAAAAAAATAACAACAAATATGACATGTTCAACTAGTTCTATTAATTCAACTAATTCTTACTAAATATAAACTTACTATAAATAGAAAAAAACTAGTTCTTTCTAAAAATAAAGTAGTTCAACTAGTTATATTAATTTTCTTACTAAAAATACATTAGTTCTATTAATTCAACTAGCTCAACTAGTTTATTAATTTACTTACTAAACTAGTTCAACTAAAACTAAACTAGTTCAACTAGTTTATTAATTTATTTACTAATTATTTTAAACACTTACTAAATAAACTAGTTCTATTAAGCACTTACTATAAATAAACTAGTTCTATTAAGCACTTATTAAATAAATTAGTTCTATTAAGCACTTAATATAAATAAACTAGTTATATTAATCACTTACTAAATAAACTATTTCTATTAAACACTTGCTAAAAATTCTACTACCCTAGTTCTACCCTAAATTTTCTTACTTCTATTTTATTCAAAACACCTAAAATAGTCAAAAAATATTCTATTAAAAAACCTACATTGTAGAATGTCTACATTCTAAAATCTACATTTAAATTACCTACAATTTGCAAGAATAGAGACAAGGGAGGGAGGGAGGAGAGAGGAGGGGGAGGGGGCGTCCGGAGGAGGAGGGGGAGGGGCCGGCCGGAGGAGGAGGAGGGAGGGGCGGTGGGAGGAGGGCTGCCGGCGGAGGAGGGAGGAGGGAGGAGGGGCGGCCGGAGGAGGGGGGAGGGGCCGGCTGGAGGAGAAGGAGGAAGGGGCGGTGGGAGGAGGGCTGCCGGCGGAGGAGGGAGGAGGGAGGAGGGACGGCCGGAGGAGGTGGAGGGAGGAGGGCGCGGTGGGAGGAGGATGGAGGAGGGCGCGGTGGGAGGAGGAGGGAGGGAAGGAGGGAGTATCTCGGTGGAGGACGGACGACGGCGGCGGCGGCAGCGGACGACGGGTATCGGCGCGGACGAGAGTGACTGAGAGGGAGAGTGAGTGAGAGAGGGTAGGCCGCGTGGGGAGGATAAGGTAGGGTTAGTAGTAGCGCGGGTGCGATAAAAGCGCTACAGCTAAGGAGAATAGCAGTAGCGCTGGGCGAGGATACGTGCTACTGCTAAGTTGGGCTAGCCATGTGCGCCCAGTTCAAACATAGCAGCAGCGCTTTTTGCTAGTACGCGCTACTGCTAAAGTTATAGCAGTAGCGCGGTTTACTTACAAGCGCTGCTACTAAGTAGTAGTACCACATGATTTTGTCCAGCGCTACTGCTAAGATGCCGTGTATAAGGTTTTCCCTAGTAGTGAGACCTAGACACATACGCACGCGATACCAACCCGAACACGGGCGTGGCACGCACCAGCGTCCAATCTAAACCTGAACACACACACACACACACATGCCAGCCGTTGTGTCCCGCACGTCCCACGCGCACCCGACGCGCGTGACGAGCCCGACCTCACCAGACGTCGTGGCTTATTACAACACACACCCCCTAAGCCACGGCCTAGAGGAGTCCGTAGTCGTCGATGTTGGCGTCGGCCAGGAGAGCCTGCTCCACCGCCGGTCCTTTCCGCGGTTGTGGGCACTCGCGCTAGAAGTGCCCATGCTCCATGCATTTGTAGCAGCGTCCACGGCTCTTCCCTCCATTTCCCGATGTAGGAGATATGCCCTAGAGGCAGTAATAACAGTTATTTTGTATCTCCAAGTTTGTAATGAATGTGTATGATCCATGCTATAACTGCAATGATTCTCGAGTCTACAATAGCCACGAGGCTCGGAGGGAACTCATACGCACGTGTGGTATAATAAACGGTAAAATCTATTCCTAGTCTTGCCTCTAAGACTAGCTCAAGTATTGCATGATGATCATGTTTTCCTGATCATGGGCATGACTATGCCGGCAATTTTGAGGGCACAATGTTGGTAGAACGCTTGTGTTGAATCAACCCGGATTGATGTTATGCTATGAGATACCTTCGTCACAAGTTTATGGTTAATATCATTGAGATAGTTAATGTTTACATAATTCCTTAGACCATGAGAGTATCAAGTTCCTTCGTGCTTGCTTCGTGAACTTTGGGGTTTGTTAAACGTCATCCGTAACTGAGTGGCTATTACGGCAGCTTACGGGTTCACGGAAAAGTATAGGAAGTAACAAGATAGCTCAAGATTGGGATTTGCTCCTCCGACGATGGAGAGATATACTCGGTCCCTCTTGGTGTAACGGTATCCATCATCGTCTGGCCAGGCACATTGTGATTTGATCGCTGGGATGCCGGAACACGGAAACGAGAAAAGAGAACAAAACCGGTACATTGACCACCACTATAGAGATAGATCAAAATGCCTGATAGCGCTTAGCCAAAGCACGTACATTGACAAGGTGTTGAAAAGGTTCAACATGGAGAACTCCAAGAAAGGCCTACTCCCCATGTCACCTGGCACAGTGCTTTGCAAGAATCGTCGTCGGACTCTGGATGAGCGAGTACAAATGAATGATGTTCCATATGCCTCGGCAGTTGGTTCTATTATGTATGCCATGCTATGTACAAGACTAGATGTTTCCTATGCGCTAAGTGTTAGCAGCCGGTACCAAAGTGATCCAGGGTTGGAACATAGGGCCACAGTCAAGGGTATTCTTAAGTACCTCAGAAGGACCAAGGATTTACTCCTTGTGTACGGAGGTGATGAAGAGCTCATTGTAAGTGGTTACACTGATGCAGGCTTCATGACTGACCCAGATGACTTCAAATCTCAATCAGGCTATGTTTTCATATTGAACGACGGCGCAGTTGATTGGAAAAGTTCCAAACAAAAGACTGTGGCGGATTCTACGACGGAGGCGGAATATGTTGCCGCTTCAGAAGCCTCCAAGGAGGTGGTATGGATCAAGCAATTTCTTGAAGACCTTGGTATGGTTCCTAGTGCCCAGGACCCGGTGGAGATCTATTGTGATAATAGTGGCGCCGTGGCTCAGGCATGGGAGCCAAGTTCGCACCATAAGACAAGACATATTCAACGCAAATATAAACTCATTCGACATCATGTCGAAGAAGGTTTAGTGAAAGTACGCAAAGTTCACATGGATCTGAACGTGTCAGACCCGATGACAAAGCCTCTACCACGAGCAAAACATGAGTAGCACCGGATAGCCATTGGTGTTAGGGAAGCCATGTAACTTGATTATGACTCTAGTGCAAGTGGGAGTCTGTAGGAGATATGCCCTAGAGGCAGTAATAACAGTTATTTTGTATCTCCAAGTTTGTAATGAATGTTTATGATCCATGCTATAACTGCAATGATTCTCGAGTCTACAATATCCACGAGGCTCGGAGGGAACTCATATGCACGTGTGGTATAATAAACGGTAAAATCTATTCCTAGTCTTGCCTCTAAGACTAGCTCAAGTATTGCATGATGATCCTGTTTTCCTGATCATGGGCATGACTATGCCGGCAATTTTGAGGGCACAATGTTGGTAGAACGCTTGTGTTGAATCAACCCGGATTGATGTTATGCTATGAGATACCTTCGTCACAAGTTTATGGTTAATATCATTGAGATAGTTAATGTTTGCATAATTTCTTAGACCATGAGAGTATCAAGTTCCTTCGTGCTTGCTTCGTGAACTTTGGGGTTTGTTAAACGTCATCCGTAATTGGGTGGCTATTACGGCAACTTACGGGTTCACGGAAAAGTATATGAAGTAACAAGATAGCTCAAGATTGGGATTTGCTCCTCCGACGATGGAGAGATATACTTGGGCCCTCTCAGTGTAACGGTATCCATCATCGTCTGGCCAGACACATTGTGATTTGATCACTGGGATGCCGGAACACGGAAACGAGAAAAGAGAACAAAACCGGTAACGAGGTAACTTGCATGCTGGACAAATTGTTG
Organism: Triticum aestivum; assembly: GCF_018294505.1. Taxonomy (NCBI): domain Eukaryota; kingdom Viridiplantae; phylum Streptophyta; class Magnoliopsida; order Poales; family Poaceae; genus Triticum; species Triticum aestivum. The sequence goes on along the minus strand of NC_057802.1, from coordinate 579,699,576 downwards.
ATCCACAGGAATGCAATAAATCTCACCTCGGGTGTTTGTGACATATCCGAAGCAAAAGGAATAGCTCACTGCAACTGGAGGTTCACTCGAATATTTATTCGTGTGGGTATTTGGGGTCAATATGGGTGTCCACGCCTCCGATGTTGATCATTGATCGGAAGGGGTTCCGGGTCATGTCTATACTTCACCCAACCTATAGGGTCACACGCTTAAGGGTCATCTATCTGCTGAATACTAGACAGGGAGTCTGAGAGAAAATCACCGAAAAAAGTTTCGGACACCGGAATGGTTTCGGACAGCGGAATCGTACTGCAGAGAGAGGTCATCGAATAAGTTTTGATGATACCGAAAAGTTGTTTCGGGATATACCATTAAGTCAAATTGGTTTCGGCACATGCCTGATAATTCTTGGAGGGTGCCAGAATCATTCTGGAAGCTTTTTGGAATTTTCTGAGATAAAAACCGGAAATGTTCCGGAGCTGCCGGAGCCACTTCAGATGCGTTTCGCAGATGAAAATCACTAAAACCGGAATTGTTTCGGAACGCGTTGAAAATCATTTTAGTGGGTACTGGAAATGTTCTTAGCCCACATAAATATTTTCAGTTCGATCAGACGCTGAAAAATGTCGTCATGAATAGTGAAAGTGCTTTTTGGGATATTTATGTAGAGCCACCTTTTTAGACTTGGTCAAAGTTTTAGAAGGTAGTGGCTTACAAAGGAAGGAACCCCATTTGGGGGGCTCCCTAGGGGTGGCCAGCCATGGGTGGTGGAGCTCCTTGGAGCTCCACATGGCATCCCATTTTACCTTAACACCCTCATGTGTGACCTAATGCATGGGTTTTTTGGTAAAAATATGGAGGCACACTACCCCTTGGCTTTCCTATAAATAGAGGAGGTGAGGGCTGCCATCTCTTCATCCCTTGCTCTCATACACATGCCATGCATTATCTGGCTTCTTCTCTCCCTCCCACGAAAAGAATTTTGTAGAGCCGTAAGGCTGTCTGGGTTCCGGCAGGAATTAGTTCTGGACGGCAAAGCCCTGCCGGATAGCTGACACCGTATGTGTGCAACCCCGTAGAGAGATTGTGTTTTCGATCTTTTGCCCGAGGGGCTGTTCGAGTGTCCTCCCGAAGGGCTGTCCGAGTCTCCGTCCAAGTTTCGAGGGTCCTCCCGAAGGGCTGTCCGTGACATCGTCCGGGGGACTGTCCGACCGCCTCCCAAAGGGCTGTCCGGAGAGGGAGTACATCCTCGCGGTTGGGAGGTTGTAAATCCTAACTGCGGGGATCTGCACCGACGATCTACACCGACTCTTCTTCTGCTGCGCTTCGAGTCGGTACGGATCAGATCAAACCTTGTATGCAGTCTCCATAGTGGTCCTGGGCGTGCTCGCTATACCGAAATTTTTTGTTTTCCGTTGCGTTCCCCAACACCCGACGATGTGCTCGCCGCGCCGTCGTCGTCGTGGTAGCCGAAGCCGCGTCTGCCTTTCCGTCGCTCCCGAGCCGCGCACTGTGCCGCCATCATCATCAGCTGCCCGTCCATGCGCTCGCCGCCGGCCCTGCATGCGCCGCCGCGTCCGCTTCTCGAATGCCTTGAGCCGTCCGAGCGCCTCCTTGAACGCCATCTCCTCCATGTTGCGGAATTGCTCGATTCCGACCACCGCGACCTACAGGCGGTCTGGCACAGTGTCGAGCAGCTTCTTCACCATGGCTGCGTCGTCGAGCGAGCCGAGCACGGCGTACCTCGCCGCCATGCTGATGACCTTCCCGGCATGGTCGTCGAGCTTATCGCCTCGTCCATCCGCAGGCGATCGAACTCGTCGCACAGCGCCGACGAAGCGAACCTTGAGGGAGTCCCATACCTCCTTCGCGGTTGGCTTCGTCGCCACCTGCATCAGCAAGTCCTCCGGCAGCGTGCCCAGCATCGCCGCCCGCGCCGTCTTGCTCTTCCCGACGTCGACCACCTTGCCCTCCGCCGGAGCGACCGCACTCCACAGCCCCTAGGCATCAAGGATAGCCTCCGCCTTGATCGCCAAGGCGGTGTAGTTCGTCGTCGTCAGTGGCGGCAGCTGCAACGCCATCGCCCCGCCACCACTGCCGTGAGGGATGACCTCCATGGCCGCCGGTGATCGCCTCGAACCGTAGGTCTAAACATACACACGCCACGCCGCTGCGTCTCGCACGTCCCGCGCGCACCCGACGCGCCCGACGAGCCCGACCGCACCAGTGCGTCTCGCACGTCCCACGTGCACCCGACGAGCCTGACCGCACCAGACTCCGTGGCTTATTCCAACAGTTGGGTCATTATCCTGTCTCCATCCGTAGGAAAAGACTGCAAACCACAAAGATTTAACCTGTTGTTAGCTCACATGCGAGCACCAGAAAAAACCAAGACAAATCAGATGAAAAAGCATGAGTTGGCTGCCTAAAGAGACTGCAGATGGCGCGCATCAAAATGGAGGCCACGCTCCAGACATCCGACAGCCGACAGGTGGCAAACCACCGACATATTGCTGCCCCATTGGCGAAAGAAGCTGAATCACGCTGCCCAAGACCGACGACACAGCGTGCAGATGCAGGAAACTTTCACGGGAATAAGAGGCAGCGGCGCAGGTGATAAAGCAATCCTCGTTTCGTAGACGGATGGCTCATGCGACCAAGGTGTTCATCTCCTCTTTCGTCGGCTGCGACAGCGATCGCTTCTCAATAACTAGAGCCGCAGCCGTCAAAGATTTGAGAGATTTGCCTATGATGCTGGTGAGTTTATAAGATTTGTGTAGCTCGGCGGGACACTATGACAACACCCTGTTCTTCAACCCTCTCATTGGGAACATCTTCGCAGACGGAACACTGATGTATCATGTGTTGCATCTGGGAGTTTGGTATCACTACATCATCATACGGCCAGTCGGTTTCGAGGATGGTGGGCCGGAGGCAATTCTATTCTTCGTGTAGGAAGAGTCGAAGACTACAAGGTGCCCAAGAACAGCTTTTTGCTTGGGGTCACCCTGCGTCTTTCTGAGAGTACAGACATAATCGGAACTAAAGTAAGTGCTTGCAAGTTATGGCACCTCAGTTCAAGTCTACAGTCGATGTTGTTACCAAAGAGATTTCTCCTATGTTGCACACAATGATCCCTGGACCCACGTTCATGGAACTTTGACCAGATGGTTTCGTCCAGAACCATTATGTTGTCAAGGATGCATGCACCCCATCGTGCCTTCTTGTCACGGTGGCAGTGACAATGGAAGCGCAAACAAGTTGAGATTTTCAAGCATATTTCCTGAGCCAGTCTGCACAGTTTTTTTTTTTTTTTTTTTTTTTGCAGCGTCCCATCTCAATATCGGTTCTGTGATAGAAGTTCGCTCTGACCGACTCGATGATGCGCTGCTACCCAAGGCGATCGATTATCTTCATCATAATGCCAAGGCCATGTCGTACGAAGTATGTTGGAGGACTAACCATGGCAGTGTGCACCTGTGCTTGGAGAAGAAAAGGGTGGAAAAAATGCTTGGAGCCCACAGAGCCACATGACAAGGCAGGAACAATAAGAGTACCAAGGGGCTTCGGCACGTGCACCAGGATCAAAAGGTGCGATGATTACGGAAGCAGGTGGCTGGAGCTTTCGAAAAACTATGGGTTGTGTGTTCCTCTGAGATTTTATTGAGCTGGTTTACCACCAGGCTTAATGGTTTAGAACAAAGCTAGTGATAAGTGGCCTAGTTTCATAATCCCTTTTTCCTATTATAGAAGGTCACATGTATCCCTAGATTATCAATTTAACAACCAAAATATGATGAGACTTTCTTATATAATGCAATTTACTGTCCCAGTTTCTAAATATATGACGTTTTGAACTACCAAAATGTCATAAATTTAGGAACGGAGCGAGTATTTATTAGAGATAAGTGGTATAGCCGACATCAACCCCGTGTAATGCAAAAAATGAAAGAGAAACAAGGAAATCAAATGATAAACAAATAATCAGAAGGAACTAGACTGGTGGAACCCAACAAGCACGCACCTCCCTTGTGCGCTCACGGAGTTCGGTGCTCCCCATTGGGAGAAATAAAAAATGAGACCTACCAAGACTAGTCCTTGGTGGTTTAGTTTTATAGAAGAAACACAAGACTCGAACTCGAGCGCTGGTGGGCTGCGCCACACATGATCCGCTAGCCGCCGGAGTGCTGCTCATTTCTCATCTACACTATTATTAAACAAGCAAACATTATCTTTCTTAAGTGCATCCCGCCTAAACGCACACACGACAACGCAAAGCAATTAGAGCCTCAGGATTAAATCCGCTTATTTAGATATAACCATTAAAATGATAATTAACCCTGACCAAAAGTACATTTAGCAATTTGTGGGGCGGACGAAAACTCTGCCAACCGCGTCCGCTAATCCACTAATCCATCTCTCCGCTAATCCCTCCATCACTTTCGCTCTGCATCGCACATCCTACCTCCGCCGGCTCCGCAATGGCCGCCGCGCGCCGCCCGCGAATCCCGCCTCTTCTCACGAGTCGTCGCCCCACTTGTTCTCCTAGCGCCGCCGCCCCTCCCGCTGCGCTGAGCTCACACGTCGCAGCCGTCGGCGCCCCTCGGTCTCTCCTGGGACCATGGCGCCCCCTGCCGCATCCCCACCATTGTCACCGACCTGGCAGCTTTGGCCGCTCCTACGGTGTCATCCTGAACGAAGCCGTTATCAAACGCGTCCGCGCCGTGCGCTGCCGGAGGAAGGGGTTGCATCAGCTGTCGCTGCCATGCGCCTGACCAAGCGCTGCGGCCAGGGAGCGTCGCCGCGCCATGTGTCGCGGCGGGAGATAAGGTCCGGGTCGTGTCGCTCTTCACTAACGCCGCCATGCGCCTGACGTGGGCGGCCTCCGCCGCCGACGAGAGCCGCGGTCGCTGCGGTTAGAGATGCCAAGGCAAAGCTGCACCCGGACGGGGTTGCTCCTGCAGTGCGGGCCATGGCCGAGAGAGACTCCAATGAAGCCATGGCCGTCGTCACGAGGGCGAGCGTGCTGCGCCAACGGCTGGTGCCCCAGAGGGCGCAGCCAAAGCGCACGGCAGAGGACGGCGCTGAGCAGCGGGCGGTATCGTCGGATCTGGCAGCTGCCGAGAACCTGCGCGACGCACCGAACCCTGATTCCCACCCACTGTACGCAGCCGGCCGGCTCTCACACATCCAACCTCCACGGAGAATGCGACGTTCATGGACGCTGCTCTCACCCTTCACATGAGTTGTATATTTGTGTTTGCAGCTCACTGGCTTGAGAGGGTCATCCTTGGGAGAGGATGAGTGGCCCAAGGCAATGGTTGTTGCAGCAGCAATTTATGACTGGCGCCAGGCAGAACAATCTCTCAAATGGACCGGGGACCTCTCTTATTGACTGCTAGATGTTGATCAGATTGTTATTCCTGAGGTATGGCACATGTGCTTCATAGTTCTTGATTTGTTTTGAAAAAAAAAAGAAAATATATCACCATGGCATGCAGCTAATTTCAGGGTTATCAGTTAGGCCCACTCTTTCCTCCTACAAGATAGTTCTTGCATGTGCGCTAATGTACTGATGTGTATAGAATTTGCATGCGACATTCCTGAAGGTAATAAAATGTGTACACTTGACCTTCTGCAACATGTGTTACATTTTAAACTGAATTACCGAGCTACCTGGATTCAGTAATTTAGTCGTTTCGTGATGTTGCAGATGTTGTGATACTATAAAGCAAATATAATTTGAAATATTAGTTTGTGCTAGGGAAACTGTCAGTTAAAGTTGTAATTTTATCTAACCAGCTTCGGTGGTTGCTTATTCGTTTCAGTAATTGGAATTGCTTTTGCTTTGAACATGCGCTTGAGAATTCTGATATGGTGTGGTGTTCTCATAAGTGGGCTCAGCACTCTGATGCTCCTGTTCCCGCAACAATACAGGGTAAGAACATGTCCTGTTTACTTTCACACTAATTTTCACCAGTTAGTATTTTTTTATTAAGTTCTGATTACAAACATAATTAATTTTCTTTGAAGGGATGATGTGTTTGCTGTCACTTGTGATATAACAAAACTAGATCAAGAGTGATACCTACGAAGTGGAGATGCAAGTCTCTGTTTCCACGAAGATAACTCCTATGGACTTGTATTGTTTCCTTTTACTGAAGGGCCTTGATACAAGATATACTTAAAGTATTTTTCAGTTTTATCAGTTGGTGATACCTCATTCATTATTACTAAACCACATCAGTAGTTCCGTCTTGTAGAAAATACCTTGAGCATGTTTAGAACATGATGTGTCAATGTGTCATATTCATGCAATTTGTCTGCTTGTTTTGCAGCTGAAAAATCATGTGGTACCAATCGATGGCTATAAGGCCTGTCAGCAACCTATTAGCGTAAGAATATCTGGCAGCGCAAGAGCATTTCAGCTATACTCCCAGATTTGAATGCAATTGTGTTCTCACTAACTTATTTAATATAATTTTACCACACTTTGTACTTGACTTCCATTATTTCCTTCGATGGTCCATGCCCAACGTCTCTTGATCACTCAGTGCAGCAACCTAACTACCATGGTGTCTCACTTTTGAGAATAGTATTTGAGCGACATCAAACAATGTGTAATTGATTTGATTTATATATTTTTGCAACATTTATTTGTATTCTACACTATGTAAATCTCACATGTTTTACGATTGAGACGTGCGTTGCGCGTGCACACTAACTAGTGTGGGGGAAATAGGAGCACTCGGTACGCGGTGCGAGCTACAGCCATGACGGCGCCTCACACCGGTAGGAGGCCAACAAAACAAAGTTCGTCAGCAACGCACCCTAAGTTAACTAATTCTCTTAAAACAGAATTTGTATGGATTGCCAAACTTTGAGCCAGCTAGCAGTCAACCTTAATCACAATAGCAAAATGTAAGTCGCCCGAAAATAGAATTTGGATCGGTCGATTTTCGTATGAGGAGGCAACCGCCGGAGGGAAGGAAGAAGCGGCCGCCGCTCACCAGAGAAGCTACCCCATGCTCTATTTTAGGGTGGTAGGGTGCCCCATGATCTATCTTAGGAGTGTTCGGGGGCCGGTGGGGCTGCATGTTCACCTAAAAAAATGGATCATGGCCGGGGTTAGAGGGATGGCGGGAGGGGACACAGCAGTGGTTGGCAGCTGGGGGGAGGGGTGGCAAGGTTGACGAGGGAGCGCTGCCGACCGCGGGCGGCGGCAGTAGGCGGTTCGAAGGAAGAAGATGAACAAGAGGTGGATCGAAGGTTGAAGACGAAGCGTTGTCCGTTCGATCTTGATAGAACGGTTGAGATAGGAGCAGGAGAATCGACTGAACCTTTTTTGGTTTTCAGGCGACTATCGCCTAGCCGCGATAGGAAAGCGCCCATAGAAAAGCGTCGATATTGCCTAGTTCATGGACAATAATACTGATGACAGTGATCGATACATTATTAAACATCTAGCGTAAGTTCTATGACCTCCCGTGATATTACCTTTAAATAAAATAATCGGAAGGAACTAGACTGGTAGAGCCCAGCAAGCACGCACCTCGCGCTTAAGGAGTTTGGTGCTGCCCATTGGAAGAAATAAAAAACAATTAAGACCTACCAAGACTAGTCCTTGATGGTTTAGTTCTATATACATTCTTTGTTGGTAGGAAAGCGTCGATATCTTGCTGACCAGTTGGTGGCAATAATATTAATGACAGTGATCGGTATATTATTGAAATGTGAGTAATCCTAGCTTCCGTGTGAAAGGGGAGAGACGACTTTGAACGTTCCACACTTTGCTTACGGAGAGAAACGGCTTCGGATCTCAATATTTTAACCCTGGCTGCAAAAGCACTGTACTACATGAAAGCCCTAGGTTCACAATCCAATCCGGACCCACTAGATTTCTTTTGCTCTTTTGATTGAGAGAGAATCTGGACTAGGTTCCGCGACTTGACTTGAAGCCTCCGAATCACACGTCCCCAACCTACATGTGAATTTATACTCCTACTAGTAAATCATGACTTGAGGCCCCACCCACTGAGGTCGGTTCCGCCCACCTTTTTGACAGTTCGGCTGCTTTTAAATTAAATTAAATTAAAAAAATTCATACTAGATACAACAATAAATGTCGGCACGACTGAAAATGGGATAACTGAATCCACAGAGGTACAGAAACGATCCGTCACAAAGAGAAGATTATAATCAGGGCCATCTACCTCTAGATTTTCACCCAAACTACAGCCAGGCTATGATACCATATCTCTTGCCGGCGATGAACAACATAAAAAAAACTTTCAGACACCGAATCACTCCAATAAAGACAAAGATTGTCAAGCATATCATATCGGTAGAAAAAAAAAGAAATGCAAAAATCCACCAGGAACCTGGGGAAGAAAGAGAAATAAAGGGGAAAAAACTAGCAGAAACAGAAAAAGAAAGAAAGAGGGAACGCAACCGCACCACACCCACAGGAAATGACAGCGGTCAAGGTCGCCGGTACACCGAAAGGACGACCTCCAAGTTCACTATATATATCCAAGTAAATTCAAACAAACAAAGTCAGTCCAAGTAAATTCAAACAAAACAGTCAGAGTCCAAGTAAACTCAAACAAAAAAGGTCAATGTCCGAGTCAATTCAAACAAAAAAGTCAAAGTCCAAGTAAATTGAAAAAACTAGTCAAAGTCCAAGTAAATTCAAACAAAAAATGTCACTGTCCAAGTTTGTCATGGAAGGACATACTGGTCAAGGAAGCCAAACACCAGCTACCTTAAATATCTCAGCACCTCGCCTGACTTACCATACCCAAGGAAAGCAAGTAGTAGTAATAGGAGCGACAGAAACGAGAGCCAGGGGAGAGCAACAGCAGTAGACGAACATTCAGAAAAAACAACAAAACTAGGTACCGACGCCAAGACACAAGAAGATATGTGCAAGAAAAAGTAGAGCCAGAATTCCATCCATCGTCACAGCGAGCAACAAGATCACCATTGAAGCATCATCAGGTATCCATTCAATATTCATCGACACATATTTTCGTTTCACCACTATTATGTCCAAGTTTTACTCTCAGATTTTGCGCCCTGGAGATGAAAAATACAGATTTTGCATAGCATCGTACTAGTGAGTACAGATTTATGGAGCTCTTTTTTTTCAAAAAGAAGACTTATGAAGCTCTTAGAAAATGGTTCTGTTGTAAGTCTGCATTCTGCTTTCCTAGTATGTACAAAACTAAAGATGCATAAACCTCCTTGTTTTAAGATTTAGTATGTAGACAGAATTCATGTTTTGCTCGTGTATGTTTAAAACAACTAGTTAGCAAAAACATGTTCTGTTTTGCGTACTAGAGCACTGAAAATAAGGAGTTCATGATAAAAAATACCTTAAGCGAGATCTGTCGATAATCAGCTTAATACATGATTATCACTGGAATGCTATATGATAATTTGAGAAATGTGTTCATCAGGAGAGCTTTTGGCCCGTTAAAGGCTTTCTATTCTAGTGTTCTGTGATATTCGAGATGAGTAAGACTTGTTAAACCTTCATTAAAGTAAAGTACCATCTCTCTTTTTTGACGTGGAAGCACTTGAAGAGGATTGGAGTGGCTTGGGGAGAATTAAATCCCCTATAAGTCAAAATTCACCTAAATCCCCTCCAAACCTCTCCAATCCTCTCCAAGAGAGATTTAACAGAACATAGCCTTAATAAGATCAATTTCATGACTCACCATATCCAATCATCCTTCTGTGTTCATTAATCCATGCATACTCAAGAACCAGAGCCTCCGCCTCAGCACCCTAAGCGACACCAAAGCCTTTCCTTTATAGCAGTGTCGGCAGGGTAGCTCCCTTTAGAAATTAGCTACTCTCCATTTTTTTTCTTGTTGCCACAATGGATCATATAGTGGGGTACAAAATCTAATGTTGCTCCATTTCGTGAGCAGCACCGGGGCGATCTCTTTTAGTCAATGGCCGAGATCATCAGGTCTGCCATCATTGGGGAGACAGTTACCCAGATTTTTTCTGGCATAACCAACAGGAAAGACGATGATAAATCAGATGAAGCCACCGGAGGAAGTGGCCTAGAGAGGCTAGAGATGGCACACATCAAAATGGAGGCTGCACTCGAGATGTCTGACAAGTGGCAGATCACCGATGTGTCACTACTTCATTGGCGTAAGAAGCTGAAGTGTGCTGCCCAGGATTGCAACGACGCAGCTCGCAGATGCTGGGAGCTCTCACTGGAAGAAGATGAGGCAGATCAGGTGCTAAGAAAATCTTCGTTTGCTACACGGATCGCTCATGCGACCAAGTCATTTGTCTCCTCTTTCATTGGCTGCGAAGGTGATCATTACTCAGGCAGCATCGCCGCCGCCGTTCGAAGATTCGAGAGGTTTGCTGATGGTGCTACAGAGTTCATTCAATGTGTGCAGCTCGGTGGAACACCTCGACAGCCCCTGTTCTTCGACCCTCTCATCAGGCATATCTTCACAGGCAAAACGCTGCGGTATATGGTGATGCATCCGGGAGGCCAGTATCAATACTTCGGCATACGTCCTATGGCCTTCGAGGAGCGTGGACTGGAGGCCATGCTATCCTTGATATATGAAGATTTCAAGGTGCCCAAGAACAGTTTTCGCCTTGGGTTCATGCTGCGTCTTTCAGAGAGTACAGACATTATCGGAACTACAGTCAAGTGCTTGCGACTGGTGACACCTCACTTCAAGTCCACGGCCGACGCTGTGATCAAAGATATCATCCAACTCCCTACCCAAGATTTTTCCAGTTTACCACCAGAGGCTGAGAGCACAAACATGGAACACTGGAACCATATCCACAAAACTTTTACTAGATGGTTCCGTCCAGATCCATTATGTTGTCAAGGATACAAACAGGAGGTCATGCCTTCTCATGTCGGTAACTGCGGGAACAACGTGAGACTTTCAAGCATATTTCCAGAACCAGTGTGTGAAGTGTTTTTGCAGCGTCAAATCTCTCTACTCGATTATAAGAACCTACAGGGATCAACTGCGGGATATGATGTTTCTTCTCTGGAGAATACCCCACTTCTGAAGCTGGGAATTCTGTTCATGCCTCATGATTCTCTGGAGAACCCCAAGTCCACCGGCGAGGGCTCTGCCATAGAGGTGATTGATGGAGAGAAGCAACATCTCACACATGCAAATGTTCATCCGGACCAACTTGATGAGATATTGCTGCCCAAGGCGAGAGATTATCTTCACCATAACACCGAGACTGCGACGTATCAGATAGTATGGAGGTCCAACCATGGCAGTGCACACCTATGTGTGGAGAAGACAAGCACAACAAGAATTCCCAGAGCACACAGAGCCGCCATACGACAAGGTAGGAACAAGAATAGTAAGACACTTCGTCAGATGCGGCAGGAGCAGATGAGGAAAGTGCAGTGGATGCAGGTAGCCAAAGATTTCCTGAAACTATGGGTTGTGCGTTCCTCAGAGAGGTTGCAGAGCATATTTACGTCATGGCTCAAACAGTAGGGACAAAACTAGTGATTTGTGGCTTAACATCACAGGAATCTTGTAGTATTCCCACATGACTAATTTGAAATTTATGTGTGTCAACGAAAGCAGGACCTTGTGTTGAGTTGTACCTCTGGCATGAATCGTGGTTGTATTGAGCCTACTAGTGTAGTCTTATGGTGAATGATTGCAGTATAATAACCACATATACATTTTACGTCTTACTATGCTAGTATTTGGCAATGCATAATTAGTGCATAGTTGACTATGGTCCCTTCACTACTGGAATTCTGGGCTATGCCGAGTGCCACGGACACTCGGCAAAGGGCCGAAAACCGCCGGCAAAGCCTTTGCCGAGTGTCACCCTCGGCGAAAGCCACCCGGCGTACACCTTTTCGGCAAACAGGATTTTACCGAGAGCCAGAACACGGGCACTCGGCAAAGACTTTGCCGAGAGCCAAACAGTACCACTCGGCAAAGTAAAGTAGCTAACGGATAGCAGACGGTGCCGGCGGTTCCTGACATGTGGGACCAGGCGAACATGCCGAGGGCCATCTTTGCCGAGAGCCACTCTCGGCAAAGCCACCCAGTAGGTGGCTGACACGTGTCAGCTCCTGACATGTGGGACCAGCCGAACATGCCGAGGGCCATCTTTGCCGAGAGCCACTCTCGGCAAAGCCACCCAGTAGGTGGCTGACACGTGTCAGCTCCTGACATGCGGGACCAGGAGAACATGCCGAGGGCCATCTTTGCCGAGAGCCACTCTCGGCAAAGCCACCCACTAGGTGGCTGACACGTGTCAGCTCCTGACATGTGGGACCAGGCGAACATGCCGAGGGCCATCTTTGCCGAGAGTCTACCATACTTTCCAGAGGATTAGCTTCCAAGGGTATTTATCCAGCAGTAGATCCTTTAGATTCAACCTCGACTATGTTACAGCCTCGGAAGCCACCCACTAGGTGGCTGACACGTGTCAGCTCCTGACATGTGGGACCAGGCGAACATGCCGAGGGCCATCTTTGCCGAGAGCCGCTCTCGGCAAAGCCACCCACTAGGAGGCTGACACGTGTCAGCTCCTGACATGTGGGACCAGGCGAACATGCCGAGGGTCATCTTTGCCGAGAGCCGCTCTCGGCAAAGCCACCCACTAGGAGGCTGACACGTGTCAGCTCCTGACATGTGGGACCAGGCGAACATGCCGAGGGCCAACTTTGCTGAGAGCCACTCTCGGCAAAGCTACCCAGTAGGAGGCTGACACGTGTCACCTCCTCACATGTGGGACCACGAGAGCAGGCCGAGGGCCAACTTTGCCGAGAGCCACTCTCGGCAAAGCCACCCAGTAGGTGGCTGACACGTGTCAGCTCCTGACATGTGGGACCAGGCGAACATGCCGAGGGCCAACTTTGCCGAGAGCCACTCTCGGCAAAGCCACCTAGTAGGAGGCTGACACGTGTCACCTCCTCACATGTGGGACCACGAGAGCAGGCCGAGGGCCAACTTTGCCGAGAGCCACTCTCGGCAAAGCCACCCAGTAGGTGGTTGACACGTGTCAGCTCCTGACATGTGGGACCAGGCGAACAGGCCGAGGGCCTTCTTTGCCGACAGCCATTCTCGGTATGTCAGGGGCACCACAGGTTATTACCCTTTACCGAGAGGCCTCTCGGTAAAGGTGTGAGGTTCTACTGGTTGGTACATGTTTACCGAGAGGCCTCTCGGTAAAGGGTGCATTATGGTCCAGTTTCACAGTTATTACCGAGAGCCACCCTCGGTAATGGTGTGCCCAGGAGCCTTGTTTTCCTGTTTCTGTTTCTTTCCTGCAGCGAAACATATACAGCAGCAGCATATAGTTCATCACACATAGAACATGTCACATATAGGCATCATTGAACAAAAGAAGCAATGATTCTGAAAAGCATTCCACATAAAAGCAATAGTGCATAAAAGGTGAAATAGTAGTGAAGACACTGGACTACCACAAGTTTACAAGTCTCAAGATGCAAGAGTTCTCAACATACAAGGAACAATTTCAAACATAACATAACATGAAGTTCACGCGATTTTGGAGATCGGAGTGATAACATCAACATTAGAAGGCATCATTCCGTTTGCTGCCCCAACTCCATCAATCGGAGTGATAACATCAACATTAGAAGGCATCATTCCCTTTGCTGCCTCAACTCCACCAACTTGAGGTGGAACTAACGGAACATTGTTCGACCCTTGTGATGGGTTGAGCTGTGATGGATTGACCCAATAGTGAGATGAATGCATATGGTAATGCCGAAAATGGTGATAGAAATAGTTTGAACGAAACTCACAATGTTCCACTCTGGCGTCGGTGGCATCTCTGGCACTGGTTGGCCTTGCATGGAATAATGATTGGCCACCATATGTTGTAAAGACTTCACTAGATCATCTTGTGCCTTCAGCTTGGCCCGGTTTTCATCTCGTTCTTTCTCGGTGTCAATCAGTCGAGTCTACAATATGGCAATGCAAATGTCATTCATGTTGAAATGCAAATATGCAGGACCATGAAGGATCAATGAAGAAGCACTGACCTGAATATCCTCAATAATGCTCACGGAATGTGGTACGTGACGCTCTACGGTAGGAGTAGAGCCAGTACTCATAGCACGGAGCGTGTTGACTCTCAGAAGGGAGGAGGTTATGACAGAATCGAGGTGAACCGCCATCCGGCCATTCGGTCTACCGCCTGCCGCGGCGATGGCCACAAGAGGGTCAAACAGTAGCACGTGAGGATCAGCGTCAGGCCCATACGTCTTGGTGTAGTTCTCTCCATCTGACCGGGCTTTAGAGCTGATCCAGTCCCTCTCCGGGTGGAGAGGGTCCTTGTCGTCTTTGGTACATTTGATGGTCCATGCCTCGAAGTAAGTGATATCCTTACCAGTGTCTTCTTTCTGCAAAAGAAAGCGATCCAAACAATCAAGGGAATGCTCACAAATGAAAGAGAACATGATGAAAAGGATGTGGTTGCCTACATGTTTTGAGACGACACCTGGGATGGTGAGGTTGCCTTGACGGTGTCCTTGACCCCCCATCAACTTACGCCGTTCAGATATTACTTTGTGTTCATCCTGCCACCCTGGATCTATCCACCGTTCGACGATCTTCTCCCAGCACGGACGTTTGTCAGCGCACCACCGAGGAATCACCTGTAAATTAAACAAATACATCTTAATAAGGATTCTAATTTTGCGGTAATGTAGGGAATAGCAAGCATCCATCGTCACTTGCCTTGAAGTAATTGTCCGGTGAAAGATGCGTCCCTCGAGCCTCCTGTTTGGAAATCCTATGGTTGAGATAGTCCGCGTGATACTTGACCACTAACCGGACGCGCTCCTCATAGTGCATGTCGTGGACTAGTTTCTTGGCAATATTCTCGACCACCACATTTGCACAATCCTTCTGACCCTCAACGCATGTATAGAAATCCTACAAACATGCATACATGTGAGAAGGGTTAAATCATGACTATGGCAAATTTAAACCTGTTGGTATTGACATTTAGGTGTTTGAAAGGACTTACCCCGAAATCGTTGACCACTCGCATGGCTCTGTTATCATAAACCCTCTGACGCATATCCAGGAAATCCGGTGCAAGTTTGTAGTGATCCCATGACCAAGCTGGCTCAATGATACTGTTCGGCAAAGTGACCAGTCCAGGATAATTTAACCTACAAAGACCCCCAATGATGCCACTCGGCGACCGTGGCAGACGCCTCTCACCACCTTTTACTAAGCTTCTGCATTTCGAAGAGTGAAGTCATATTATATGTGAGGAAATGACAAAAGGTACAATTTATATGGGATGAGTCGAGATAACCACTTACTTCTCTCCCATTGGTTTAATCAACACGTCTCTATGCACATATGGACGTCTTGGAAGCTTTGAAGGACCACGCAGCCACACTTTCCCTCCGGAAGTAGTGCTGATAGTCGAACCGCTCTGTTGCGAACCGCTCACCTCGTGGTGCTCTGTCACCCGTGAGGGTCCATCCCCACCCTCAGAAACCTGACGAACAACCAGCCTCCTCTCGGCGGCGGCGTCCTCCACCACCTCCTCCTCCTCATCCTCCACCACCTCCTCCGCAAAATCCTCCTCGTCCTCCTCCTCACATGCCTCATCCCCATCCTCTGTTTCCTCCTCCTGAGCACGGTGAAGCACTGCATCAGAGGGTCGAGGAGAAGAAAGAGGTACTCTACTCTGGGCTGCTTTACGTACTCCTCCTCTTGCCTCACATACTCCCCCTCCTCGTCCGCCTCCTCGTCCGCCTCCTCCTCCTGCCTCACCTACTCCCCCTCCTCGTCCGCCTCCTCGTCCGCCTCCTCCTCCTGCCTCACCTACTCCCCCTCCTCGCCCGCCTCCTCCTCCTGCCTCACCTACTCCCCCTCCTCGTCCGCCTCCTCCTCCTGCCTCACCTACTCCCCCTCCTCGTCCACCTCCTCGTCCGCCTCCTCCTCCTGCCTCACCTACTCCCCCTCCTCATCCGCCTCCTCGTCCGCCTCCTCCTCCTGCCTCACCTACTCCCCCTCCTCGTCCGCCTCCTACTCCTCCCCCCCGTGGTACTCGACCTTGTTTCGCATGTTTTGCCGGACGGGTGTCTAGACCCGCCAATCCTTTGCCTTCTTGGCGGTTGTGGCAACCGATGAAGGAGCGGCCACCGCTTTCACCGGTCGAGCAGGTTGATCATTGTACAGATCATTCACTTTTTTCAAACTTTCCTTTGGAATCTTCTTGCCACCTGTCATGTTTCAATCACCTGATACGAAGAAGAACAAACCAGTTAGTACAGATGATACAACTTGATGTAAATACAATAAATATATCACATATGAAGAATAAATGGAATTGTCACAATAATACATATAGTTGTTACACACACAAATACATAGAGATGTTGCACACACGAATACATAGAGTTGTTGCACACACGAATACATAGAGTTGTTACACACATGAATACATAGAGTTGTGACACACATACATAGAGTTCTCACACGATTACATGGAGTTGTTAGAAATAAGGGTCAATATTAGGTGCAACATTTGGATCAGGGCTTTCATCATCGCTATCATGCCCGTTCATACATTCATCCTCGAAGTCTTCAGGGGGGCCCTCATCCTCATCTAGCCCCATGTGCCATCGCATAAGTAATGCCAAATCTCGAGGGTCAGAAACATCCTCGTATTCGTCCTCTGCATTATCTACTTCCATGTCATCCATGGCCTCATGTTCCATAGCATCATGTTCGTGATGCACGCCATCATCTTCCTTTGCATCATCTTCGTCTTCGTCGGTGTCTGCTTCTTGAAAGAACTCTCCCTCGTATGTGTTAGGGTTTATATGGTAATCGTCCTTGTTTGGGGTAGGTACCTTGATACGCGGGGGTACCTTGTACACGACATCCCACTTCAAGAGATCGATATATTCCGTAGATGTGCACGCGTATGGGAGAAAAAACACTTGTGTAGCCTGTTGAGCCATAATATAGACATCATTTCCTGCATATTTCGATGCTCATTCAACTTCGACAAAGCCAATACTAGGGGTTTGTCTCACTTTCTCAGGATTGAGCCAGCTGCATCTGAATACGATGGGCTTCACTCCTTGTAAACCACAATACTGCAACTCATAAATTTCTTCGATGGTTCCATAGTAGTGACATCCATCTGTCCCTAGACAATAGACCGCACTATTTATTGACTTTCGGTTGGGCCTCTCACGCGTGTGTTTATCAGTGTGGAAGCGATACCCATTCATGTCGTAAGCCTTAAATGACTTGGCCTCGTATTCAAAACCTTTGGCTACTTCTCTCACTTTGGCGTCCATATCAACCTCCTGATATGCCTACAAGATTAATAGGAGATTGTCTGGTTCATTAGTGGAAGCATTACAGGCAAGTAAGATCAACTTGAAGTAACATAAAGTTAGAAAAGTTACTTTTCTTGAGAACCAAGAAATGAAACTGCCATCAGCATTGGTATCTTCAAGAAGGTCTGCTGATTCTTCGTCGCTAGGAGGCCGTGGTAGCTTCCAGAATTCGTTCTGGAATTCCCTAGCAATAGGAAGAATTCGAGTTAGAACTCAAGACTAGTGAGTAGTTGTCAATAAAGGTGTTCTACACTTACTTTATGTACGGTTGCACTTCTTCCATGTTGGTCAAGACATAGATCATAATAGTCGACCACTCAGTAGGTGAAAAGTTCTTGGGCTTCGGTCCACTTGCTTTTCCACCTTGGCTTTCGAAGAGGCTAAGGTCGGAAACATTACTGGTGGGTTCTTCATTGTAACGAGGAGCTGGATTTAACCTAGTCTGAATACTGTCATGATAGTACTTTGTCGTGGTCGTGGCCACCACCTCGTTCAGGTATGCCTCGGCTATGGAGGCTTCAATGCGGGCTTTATTCTTACATTTCCCAGGAAGATTCTTGAACTCCCGTTCAGGTGCATACTGCCATCGGAACTGCACAGGTCCTCCCATTCTAGCCTCATACGCGAGATGTAAGATCATATGTTGCATCGGATTAAAGAAACCTGGCGGAAATATCATCTCTAACTTGCATAGAAACTCAGGTGCTTGTTCCTCCAACTTTGCAACCACTTCATAATCTAGTTCTTTGGCACAAAGCTGACCGAAGAAGTAGCTCAACTCCGCCATCACTCGCCAAATATCCTCTCTGACATACCCTCGAATCATCACAGGCATTATCCGCTCAAGCCATACATGGTAGTCATGACTCTTGAGGCCTCCTATTCGCTTTGTAGCCATATTCACTCCCCTCATGATATTAGCTGCATATCCATCAGGGAAGTACAAGTTGTTCACAATCCATTGGAGAATTTCCTTCCTTTGGGGCATTGAAGGGGTGAAAGGGGCTGGTGGCTTCTTCTAAGAATTACCTTTTGCACGAGGCACCAAATTTAATTTTGGCATGTTGCATAGTTTGGCTTGATCGATCCTAGCCTGAATGTTATACTTTGACTTCTCGGTGTCGAGGAGCGTGCCGAGTAAGGCCTCCGCAATATTCTTTTCAGTGTGCATTACATCAATGTTGTGTGGAAGTAGAAGATCTTTAAAGTAAGGGAGCCTCCATAAGCTTGGAATGTAAGTCCACTGGTGTGTCTCTCCATATCCCACAAAACCTTTCCCATCGAGCTTTTCCTCGAGAGCATCTAACTCATCCTTAAGCTGGGCACCGGTCATAATAGGTGGTGGCGGGTCATCAACAATAACACCTTTTTGGAAGTGCATAGCGTCTTGCCTGTATGGGTGATCAAGACGAAGGAACTGCCGATGTTGGTCAAAGCATACATACTTGTGACCCTTAGCTAGCCAAATGAAAGTCACACGTTGTCGACACACTGGCCAAGGCCACTTCCCCTTTACACACCAACCACAAAATATCGCACGTGCCGGTAGGTCATGTAGCGATGTGTGGTACTAGATATGCATATTGAAGTGCTTCTTTGAAACGGCATCGTATGTTCGGACCCCGTTGTTCCAAGCAACAAGTAAGTCATCCACCAATGGCTCCATATACACACTCATATGCTTCCCGGGATAGTTAGGACCTGGAATTATCAACGCCAGGAACATGTGATGTCGTTGCATGCAAACGCCAGGGGGCAGATTCAGGGGGATAACATATACTGGCCAACAACTGTATATGGCAGCCATCAAACCATATGGATTGAACCCGTCAGTTGTTATCCCAACAGCTACACTCTTCCAGTCATCTGTTTTCTTATGAATTTCAACACATTTCTTCCATGCTTCACCATCCCGTGGATGTTGCATCTTTTTTGTATTGTACATCTTCCCTTCGGTGGCCCATCTCATATATTGGGCAGTTTCCTCGGTCATATAAAGCCTCTGGATCCTTTCTGTGAATGAAAGATATCGAAGGATATTGACGGCAATTGTGAGCTGCCTCTTGCTACCATCATCATCTATTACCTCATTATACCTACAGGATTTGCACTTGACACAATTATTCGTATCTTTATGTTCATTTCTAAATAACATGCATCCATTTGGACAAGCATGTATTTGCTCATACGGCATCTTAAGTGAACCGAGGATTTTGTTCAACTCGTACATGTTCTTTGGCAATATATTTTCTTTAGGCAACAGGCTAGCAATAACTGACAATAACTCATTGAAGCAAATTATGCTCATGTTATGGTTTGCCTTCAGGGCCATTAGGCGTGCAATGCCATCTAGTTGAGTAACCTCTGTATGGGCGTGAAGGGGATTTTGTGCCGCAAACAAAGCTGCATGATACTCTTCAGGGCTTTCCGGCGACTCCTCGGAGTTCGGGTCCTCCCGCGGATCCGCACGACGGATGTCATCTAACAGGTTTTCAATCCGAGTATCATATTTGCTGGTGCGTTGTCGCACCACCTCCGCCCTGGACTGTTCTGTCTCACCATGAAAGATCCACCGGTAATAGCCTGGCGTAAACCCATATTTGCCTAAGTGTTTACTCATAGTAATCTTATCTCTTTCAATCTGGTTATCACACTCCGTGCATGGGCACCAAATTCCATGAACTGGCGTTTCTCCAGCAAATACTAATTCCAGGAAATCATTGGTCTTCGACCTCCACTCAGGGGTCATACCCTCCATGCTGGGATGTCTGGTGTACATCCACTCACGTTCTTCCATCCTCTGATATAAAGTGAAACACACACATAATTTTTTTATGTAACAGGTGGTTCCATCAAGTTTTACGACATGCACTGAGCTATGTAATAGGTAAAGATAGGTCCTAATCCCACCCGGGAATGTGTAGGCTGGGTCCGCTTTCATGACGTACTCCGACCTGAGACTAAATTTCGGCAGCACCTCCCCGCTGTTCTCCAAATACACGTCTCAGCAATAAGCCAAGAGGGTGTGTATCTGGAGAACAACAAGGAGACACAGTCGAAATTCTGTCTCGGATCTAAGTACATCATGAAAACGACCCTCCTACACATCCTCGGGTTGTCCATGGAAAACGTGGACAATTCGAAAGAGTTGAGGTTATAAATATGCAAAGACTTGCATATTTATAGATACAACCCTTCCGAACGGGAGACACCTAGGTTACGCGACTATTTAGGTGATCTACAAATAATGAAAACCTACACATGAACGGGAAGAGATTACCCTTGAAGCGTGCAACAGAATTCACTCTCTCTATTGTCAAAATAGATGCATGTCCTGCATGAAAGAATGAAGTTGTGTCAATCATATGTCAAACACACAAACATCAATAACACTCACTCACACACACCCCACACACAAACACACTCACATATCCATACACACACATCACACACTCACTCACACATGCACACACACACACACACACATCAATAGCACCCCTCTCCCACACACACACTCACATACACCATTCATTATATATGCACATATATACACACCTAAATATAAAAAACCATTCATTATATATGCACACATACACCAACATCACTCACTGACACACACACATACAAAGCACACACTCACACACATTATTCACTATGCATATATATACACCTTTTGTTGTAATGGAGAGGGGGGAAACCCCTTTTATTTCAAAAAAAACGAGATTGAGTAGGGGCTCACCAACGGGGCAGGGGGGAGGTGGATGCCGGACGAGGTAGAGCTCAGTGGAGGGGATGTCACGCCGATGGTGCTTGGCCGAGATGGTGGCGGTGGACGAGCTCGGTGGGGGGCTCGGTGGAGGTGGAGGGGTCGGGGGAGGCACTCCCGGTGGCGGCGGCGGCGGCAGAGCTCGCCAGATGGGGCGGCGGCACTAAGGGGCGGCGGTGGACAGAGGGGGCGGGGGTGAGAGAAACAGAGAGAGAAGAGAGGAGTGAGCGCGCGCGAGGGGGAAATTTTGCATAAGTCCCCGCGGGAAACATTTCTGAGAGCCAACTTTTAACGACACTCGGTAAAGTCTTAACCTAGATCTCGGGGGCTTTTCCGAGAGCCGCACCGACAGAATTTACCGAGGGTCGTCCAGCAGCACTCGGCAATGGCCGCATTTTCCGAGAGGAACTCTCGGTAAAGCATCCTTCTTGTGCATTCTCCATAATATGTATTATACTTTTTTTGTTGTTTTCTTCCATGCTTGGCAAACAACCTTAGCACATCATAATTACCGTCTTGTGTTTTCTTTTTCAAATGATGGGCCTCGCCCGGTTCTAGAGACCAGCACCCCTCCGGTGGCCCCGACAGTCTAGGGCATTGATCGGCACCGAGAGGGTGTAGTCCACGGTGAATAACCACTACAAGAAATATGTCAACTTGTGACCCTCACTATTGGCCGCTTAAAGGTCATAGTTTTTCATTTGCGACCTTTTTGTGACCAAAAACAGAAGGTCAAAAGCTGGCGGTCGTAAACTGAAATTAACGACCTTCTCTCAGAAGGTCGTTGAACCCATGATCTTTTGTTTTGGTCACTGGCTGTCTGCCCAGGCCACGTCGGATCCGACGTGGCAATCTGACGTGGCAAAATTGCGACCAATTGAAAAGGTCAAAAATTAGAATCGACCCGGTCCAATTGGGTGTTTATATGGGCCGAGCCCATTAATTCAGCCCATTTGTTGTTTTTTTCTTTCAATTTGGGTAAGCTACACGGGCCAGGCCCTCTAA
This sequence comes from Triticum aestivum, assembly GCF_018294505.1. Lineage (NCBI taxonomy): Eukaryota > Viridiplantae > Streptophyta > Magnoliopsida > Poales > Poaceae > Triticum > Triticum aestivum. The sequence goes on along the minus strand of NC_057802.1, from coordinate 579,677,413 downwards.
TTCGGCTTTTTTATTTTTGGGCTGTGGCCCTTCTTTTTCCTTTTTCAAATGGGTCCCAATTGTCAGATTCTGATAAGCGGGTCCCAAATGTCCGTTTCTGGTTTGTGGGTCCTTGTTGTCATGGTCATGTTCCTCAGATTTCAATATGCCAATAATTAAAAAACCAATATTTAAATCAAAATAGACAGAAAATAGGTGTAATACTTCAAATAACAAGAAGCAACAATTTGTTACATCAACACATACAAATGCGATCACAGTATAACAAGCTCTACAGGTGTACAATATGTCACATGAGCCGATGAGCATCAATCTCTACAGTATAACAAGCTCTATATGTCACAGTTCGTGCTTCAATTTGTTCCAATACGGATCAGCATCAAGGGCTTCATTACTCCTTGAACTAGCTCCGATGAGCTTGCACTATGCTTCTGCCGACTTCTTCGTCTTGATGCTCGCGACGAAACATGAAACGCCAGCATCTGCACGTTATAGAACAAAATGGTTAGGTACAAAATGAAAGCAAATCTAACAGCATATATCTAACAGTAGATACAAAATAATGAAGGCCAATCCGTGTCCATATATACTAGCATGCATATATACCAGCAGAACACATAAACCCATCCATCAAAAATCTTGTTTCTAAACATTGGCATCAAATCAATACAAACGCTGAATTAACGTGGACAAAAGGAAAGTGCTAATACAGGGCAGGTATATGGGTATCAAAACAAACAAGAAAGAAACTACAATCTATTTTAAGTAAACTCTTACAAGAAAGATGCCCCAGTAAGTAAGCTGAATGGGTGACAAACTGAATAGTGAAACAAGTTGATAGTTGTACACTATAGTGTTTACGCATAGTGGAATTGAATGAATTTCAGATTATGTTGCATGCAAGAAGAGGAGCGGCAGTGCGCTCTAGCTAGTGTCCTTGTCAGCTTGTGCAAAACAAGCAGCATTCATCAGGATTAATTCATGGAGCAAGAGGAAATACAGAGACAGCATCATCATCTGATGATGCGCTAACCAATCAACGGCTTCGTTCGTCCAGATCACAGGCGGCATGACAGAAGAAGAGACTACCTGGACATCCTCGACGGCGGCACAAAGGTCGGGCGAGTCCTTGACAGCCTTGATGTGGTGAACGACGTTCAACCTGTCGACGATGCGCTCGAGCGGGTGGACCAAGCGCTCCCACGCAGGCTCCACGCCCTTCTCAAGCTCCTCCAGCTAGCCCTCCTGCATACAGAGAAACTTCAGATGAGCTAGACTGAAACTCAACTTGTGTGGCAGCAGGAGTATTCAATAGCAGCGTGAAGGATTTGTAACACTATTCTTTCATGTCAAAAGGACTGCATGAAGACTTGCATTCACTTGGGGAAACCAAGCTAAGTAGCAGTCCAGAGAGACAATACAAGTACATGCATTAGATAAACGCCACTGTAGAAATTGCAAGATGAGGATTATTACACACGACACTATAGAAGAAAGGAGGGACATTATCTCTTTATAAATGCACATGATCCAGATTGATCATGCTGTTTAAAGAAAACATAAACTCTGCATTTGTCGTAATCTAGTACTCCATGCAGTGCTCTAGTACAAAGTTAGCCTTGACAAAATTTTAGTAGAACAAAATGTTCTATGCTGAACAAATAAGTCATAACTCTCATCCTAAGCTCTAACTGTAGAAACTATCAATCATTAGAAAAAATAGATGGACAGTAAAATCCAAAGGAAGGAAGCCTACTCTTTCAGACTCGACTGCTTCATCCAGCACTAAGTTCAGCAGTAGGTCATATCCCTTTAAAGTTCCTGTAACTGCAAATATGCATATGCCACGTCAGTATATGACTGCTAGCAAGAACACAGCAGGAGATAAACAGGTAGTACCTCCGTTCATAAATTAAGATGTTTTAGATATTTCAATATGGACTACATATAGAGTGAACACTAAAACGTGTCGATATACATCTAGTTCATAAATAAGTTGGAACATCTTATATTTATGAACGAAGGGAGTACATGGGTTTCATAGACCTGGCCACCATAGGAGCTTAAATAATTTTCAACTACTAAGGTAAGAGACGCCTCATACCCACACACATCAAAATCTATAGACAAACATGCCCAACAAGAAAGAGGTGCAAGCAAGCACAAGCCTGTAACTGATTTGCGATAAAAAGCCCGTGCATCAGGCTAACACATGATGAATTACCATGATCCAGGTTTAACTTCTATTTCCCACCCCACCTGTTTCCTCACTGTAGTAACAGGTATCCTAGCACATATATCTAGACAAGATAAACTCACATAGAGGCATTTATTTTGCTGACTAGAATGACAACAGCCAACAACTCACCAACTAAATCAGACAAAGGCCAGCTAACAAGTCGCTTTAGTAACGTTCGCAGCATTCTCTACGAATCTCTCGACACCAAACACTGCAACGGTGGCAGAGCCTAAAGCAAAACAAATAGGGAGCCCTCTAGTGGATCTGACGATGTATCTATCATAACACTGGGAAGGGACAGAAGAAAAATGAGGGGATTTGGGCTGTGCGAATCGAATCAACCTTGGCGGCCGCCGGTGAGCTTGACCTGGACGCCCTTGTCGACGAACTTGGCCAGGTTGAGCGCCGTCTCCTTGCGCCCCGCCTGAGCAAAAAAACAGACAGGAAAGCATCAACGGCACGCTCGCACCAGCATGAATTGAATCACCGAACCAGCCTGCAGCACCAGCTTACCATCTCACCAGCCAAATCCTCCTCCGCCGACCTGTAGCTCCATCATGAACTGGGAGACCATGAGCGGCTCCTCCCCCTCCCTGAGCTGCGCGATCTTGGGGTCCAGCGTGAGCCCGCACGGAAGCACGGCAGCTCCACGGTCCGCCCCCGGGCCCGGAACTCGTCGCCGGCGAGCACGATGGAGTGCGGGCACTTGGCCCTGTCCTCCTCATCCAGCGGGTCTGGCAGCGACCTTGCAGAGCGAGCAGCCGGCGCGGGAGGAGTTGAGGCGGCCGAGGTCGAGCACGGAGATGATCCCCGACGGTGCCGCCTCGAGGACCTGCCGCTGCACGCGCACGGAGGGCCGCGCCGTCGCGCCCCGCCCGCCCGCCGCCTCGTCGACGTGCAGCGAAGGTTGGATCTGGATGGGGATGGCCGTGTGGCTGTGGTGTAGCGAGCAGAGGTGGCGGCGGCGATGGGGAAAAGGGAGCGTGAGCGGCAGCGGCGAAGGGGATAAGGGAGCTAGGGGGAGGGGGCGGCGACGGGGGGCCGTCGTCGTCGATCTGGATCGGGGAGAGGGATTGGGGTGGGTGGCAGATCTGGAGCGAAAGAATGGAGGCGGGGGAGGGAGGAATGAGAGAAAGAATGGAGGCGGGGGGTGGGTGGAAAATGTCCATGAGGACAGACCTAGGGTTTCGGCTCGGGTGGGTTTCGGCCGTTGGATCCGGAAGCATCCGACGGTGGTTGATGCGTGATCCGCGTGATATGCCCATGGTCCAATCAGAACGCAGCAAACCCTTTGATGACCTTATGACCATATAAATTGGTCATGATCGATTCGAGATAAAAAATTTCATTCCATTTTCCAGTGCTCAAAATGAGTTTTTTTGTGAAAGTCCTATCAAATATTTGTTCAAATGATCTCATGTTGTGCACAATGGTGCATCTTGGAATTTCAAACAATGTTTCCTAAGGGAGTTTTCATTTTCTTTAGACGGAAAATTCATTTTCCATTTTTCGAGTGCCCGAAAAGAGTTTTTTTTATGAAGGACCTACCATATATTTGTTGCAAAATTGTACCAAATCAATTTTCTAAAATACTAGGACATATTTAATGCACAATTGAGCAAATGGTTGGGTGTAAATAAATTTGATCCACCTCTCGTGAAAAAGACAAATTTCCGCCGATTTAGCTGGAAGCGGGTCAAATTTGAACTGTAGCTACCTCGTAGTTTGCTCTTTATTTTTTCCAAAAATCATTTCTAGGTACATAAGTATCTATTTAATCAGAGAAACACCAAAAAAATCCAAGATTCAACCACTAGCTAGGAACGGTTATTCCCGCCATTTTGACCGCATTTTGAAACGGGCATAAAAATTCAAAAAAAATCAAAAAATTGGAAAACCTTCGCATTGTTTCATTATATGTGGCCAAGTTCCCAGGAAAAATAACAAACTTGTAATACGACAATTATTTTAAAAAAGTGTTCTCAGAAACGAGCTATCATGCGTGAAGATTCATGGCTTTCAAGCCAAATGATCAATCTTATGGCCACATTCATGGCATAGTTTGTTCAAATGATCTCATATTGTGCACAAGGGTACATCTTGGAATTCCAAACAATGTTGCCCAAGGAAGTTTTCATTTTCTTTGGACGAAAAAACCATTTTCCATTTTTCGAGTGCCCAATAGGAGGTTTTTTTGTGAAGGACCTCCCAAATAATTGTTGCAAAATTGGACCAAATCAATTTTATAAAATACTAGGCCATATTCAATGCACAATTGACCAAATGGTTGGGTGTAAAAAGTTTTGATCCACCTCTCGTGAAAAAGACAAATTTCCGCCCATTCAGATGGAAGCGGGTCAAATTTGAACTGTAGCTGCCTTGTAGTTTGCTCTTTATTTTTTCCAGAAATCATTTCTAGGTACATAAGTATCTATTTAATTAGAGAAACACCAAAAAAATCCAAGATTCAACCACTAGCTAGGAACGGTCATTCCCGCGGTTTTGACCGCATTTTGGAACGGGCATAAAAAATTCAAAAAAATCAAAAAATTGGGAAACATTCGCATTGTGTCATTATATGTGGCCAAGTTCCCAGAAAAAATAACAAGCTTGTAATAAAGGCAATTATTTTAAAAATAGTGTTCTCAGAAACGAGCTATCACGTGTGGAGATCAATGGCTTTCAAGCCAAATGATCAATCTTATGGCCACATTCATGGCATAGTGTGTTCAAATGATCTCATATTGTGCACAAGGGCGCATCTTGGAATGGCAAACAATATTGCCTAAGGAAGTTTTCATTTTCTTTGGACGAAAAAACCATTTTCCATTTTTCGAGTGCCCAAAAGGAGGTTTTTTTGTGAAGGACCACCCAAATAATTGTTGCAAAATTGGACCAAATCATTTTTATAAAATACTAGGCCATAATTAATGCATAATTGACCAAATGGTTTGGTGTAAAAAGTTTTGATCCACCTCTCGTGAAAAAGACAAATTTCCACCGATTCAGCTGGAAGCGAGTCAAATTTGAACTGTAGCTGCCTTGTAGTTTGCTCTTTGTTTTTTCCAAAAATCATTTCTAGGTACATAAGTATCTATTTAATCAGAGAAACACCAAAAAAATTCCAAGATTCAACCACTAGCTAGGAACGGTCATTCCCGCCATTTTGACCGCATTTTGAAACGGGCATAAAAATTCAAAAAAATCAAAAAATTGGGAAACCTTCACATTGTGTCATTATATGTGGCCAAGTTCCCAGGAAAAATAACAAACTTGTAATACGGCAATTATTTTAAAAAAGTGTTCTCAGAAACGAGCTATCATGTATGGAGATCAATGGCTTTCAAGCCAAATGATCAATCTTATGGCCACATTCATGGCATAGTTTGTTCGAATGATCTCATATTGTGCACAAGAGTGCATATTGGAATGGCAAACAATGTTGCCTAAGGAAGTTTTCATTTTCTTTGGACGAAAAAACCATTTTCTATTTTTCGAGTGCCCAAAAGGAGGTTTTTTAAGGACCTCCCAAATAAGTGTTGCAAAATTGGACCAAATCAATTTTCTAAAATACTAGGACATATTTAATGCACAATTGACAAAATGGTTGGGTGTAAAAAGTTTTGATCCACCTCTCGTGAAAAAGACAAATTTCCGCCGATTTAGCTGGAAGCGGGTCAAATTCGAACTGCAGCTGCCTCATAGTTTGCTATTTATTTTTTCCAAAAATCATTTTTAGTTACACAAGTACCTATTTAATCATAAATACATGGTTTGGTGGGGATACGTCGAGGTTTGGGCGGTGGCCGAGGGCCCCAACTCTAGAGCGCGTAAACTCGCATGCCCGCCGCGTGGTCACCGCGTGACCGTGGCGTTGCCATGTGTTCTGGGCGGCCTAGGCATGTCTAGTGGGTTGGGCATTCCCCAGGTAGGTGCTAGGAAGAAAATTACAACATAAGATTCTCACGAGGAGACCGATCGATGCTCAAACATGAATTAGCAGCCAAGTGTTTGATTAGCGGTACGGGAAATGTACATGGCTAATGGGCGTGAGTTTTGGCTGAGGATGATCAGTTACTAAGAAGACCATCTTCACAAATTTTCAGCTCAAAAGGAGGAGCCTAGGTGGTACTTGCTTTGCAAAGTACCACACTGGACATAAATACGAATGTTGAAGCTGGGCTCAAAATAATGAATGGATTGAGCTGGCATTTGGTGTAGGATGGTTATTTGGGCATAGGAAAGCACTGTAGAAAATGGATACTATTTGGACATGCCAAAGTGGTACTTCCTTCACAAAGTGCTGCTCTGAACAGAAGAGGAAAATGAATATTGTTGAATTATTTTTGAACTAGGCAAGAAAGGTTTTTGACATATTTGATGATGATATGATCCAAACAATTTATGAGAATTTTTTGGGAATTTTTGGAATAACAAAAATATAGGTTGCTTCACAACCTAGGGCAAAAATTAACACATGGACATGACACATAGGCAAAACTGATGAGATGGCGCCTAGTCATCGCAACCCACCACAATTTACAAGGCTATGACCATCTATATTGGTCGTTAACAACTAGAAATAAGGCAGCGGACTAGCGCTGTTTGCTTTATGACCATTTCGTGTAAGAAAATTACAACCTTTCTGACCAAAATGGTCGCAATGGTTTAGTGTTTGGAGCCCCCCGAACAGCTTTTGACCAATAGGTCTCAAATGGTCATAGATCTATGACCAATTCTTCCAGGGTCCCTGCCAGAAGGTCACTAGTTGACATATTTCTTGTAGTGAACTGCTTCTCCGTGTTAGTGCATGTCATCGCGAGATGAAAGACCAAGTCTAGGCCAAAGCCACAACAAGATCTCATCCGTGTAGACCCGACGCGTCCGTTTCCCCCCTCCAAGTGCCGGCGGCAGCGCCGTCCGTGAGGGGGGGCACACCCCGGAGACGCGGGTCGGGCGTTTGCAACCGCCACAACACTTCCAAACTTGTGAGAGGCCGCCTACGCAAGATTTGGCGGCATGTGCTAGCCCCCGGAGGCCGCCGGCCACAGTCGGACATGCCACCACACCGTACGGCATGTATAAGGGCCCGGTGCGAAGCTCCAGTGGCATTGCTACCCCCCCCCCCCCCGGGCCCCCGTCCCGCCTAACCCTGTAGCGTTTGACCACGGGATCTAGCCCTTTGACTTTGCACGGACGGGCTTTGACCAGTGGAACTCCCCACCCGGTTGTGTTAGGTCAGCCCATAGGAACACTTTGGAGCAACATCCAGGCCAAAGCCACAGCAAGACCCCATCCGTGTAGACCCGACGCGTCCGTTTCCTCCCTCCAGGTGCCGGCGGCAGCGCCGTCCGTGAGGGGGGCACAGCCCGGAGACGCGTGCCAGGCGTTTGCAACCACCACAACACTTCCATACTTGTGAGAAGCCGCCTACGCAAGATTTGGCGGCATGTGCTAGCCCCCGGAGGCTGCCGGCCACAGTCGTAGACACGCGAAGAGCAATCCGCGGAGAGGGAAGTTTATAATATACTTCTCCATCACCAATAATTATGAAAAATTACCATCAGTCCTATAGCACATGTGCCCACGTCGTGTAAAAAACTCATGATTTTATCGCGCTCCAAGTATTTAATAATATTCACACCGCATCGTTACCGCGGAACGTCTACTACTGTGTCATCGCCGTCCGTGAGGGGGGCACACCCCGCAGACGCGTGCCGCCTCTTCGGACATGCCACCACACCGTACGGCATGTATGAGGGCCCGGTGCGATGCTCTGGTGGCATTGCTACCCCCCCAGGTCCCCCGTCCCGCCTAACCCTGTAGCGTTTGACCACGGGATCTATCCCTTTGACTTTGCATGGACGGGCTTTGACCAGTGGAACTCTCCACCCGGTCGTGTTAGGGGAGCCCATCGGAACACTTTGGAGCAACATCCGGGCCAAAGCCACAGCAAGACCCCATCCGTGTAGACCCGACGCATCCGTTTCCCCCCTCCAAGTGCCGGCGGCGGCGCCGTCCGTGAGGGGGGGGGCACACCCCGGAGACGCGGGCCGGGCATTTGCAACCGCCACAACACTTCCACACTTGTGAGAGGCCGCCTACGCCAGATTTGGCCGCATGTGCTAGCCCCCGGAGGCCGCCGGCCATAGTCGTAGACACGCGAAGAGCAATCCGCGGAGAGGGAAGTGTTCAGATACTTCTCCATCACCATCAGTCCTATAGCACATGTGCCCACGTCGTGTAAATAACTCATGATTTTATCGCGCTCCGAGTATTTAATAATATTCACGCCGCATCGTTACCGCAGAACGTCTACTACTGTGTCATCGCCGTCCGTGAGGGGGGCCACACCCCGGAGACGCGTGCCGCCTCTACGGACATGCCACCACACCGTACGGCATGTATGAGGGCCCGATGCGATGCTCCAATGGCATTGCTACCCCCCCCCCCCCGAGGGCCCCCGTCTCGCCTAACCCTGTAGCGTTTGACCACGGGATCTAGCCCTTTGACTTTGCACGGACATGCTTTGACAAGTGGAACTCTCCACCCGGTTGTGTTAGGTCAGCCCATAGGAACACTTTGGAGCAACATCCGGGCCAAAGCCACAGCAAGACCCCATCCGTGTAGACCCGACGCGCCCGTTCCCCCCTCCAGGTTCCGGCGGCGACGCTGTCCGTGAGGGGGGCACACCCCGGAGACGCGGGCCGGGCGTTTGCAACCGCCACAACACTTCCAGACTTGTGGGAGACCGCCTACGCAAGATTTGGCGGCATGTGCTAGCCCCCGGAGGCCGACAGCCACAGTCGTAGACACGCGAAGAGCAATCCGCGGAGAGGGAAGTTTATCAGATACTTCTCCATCACCAAAAATTATGAAAAATTACCATAAGTCCTATAGCACATGTGCCCACGTCGTGTAAAAAACTCATGATTTTATCGTGCTCCGAGTATTTAATAATATTCACGCCGCATCGTTACCGCAGAACGTCTACTACTGTGTCATCGCCGTCCGTGAGGGGGGCCACACCCCGGAGACGCGTGCCGCCTCTTCGGACATGCCACCACACCGTACGGCATATATGAGGGCCCAGTGCAATGCTCCAGTGGCATTGCTACCCCCCCCCAGGGCCCCCGTCCCGCCTAACCCTGTAGCGTTTGACCACGGGATCTAGCCCTTTGACTTTCCACAGACGGGCTTTGACCAGTGGAACTCTCCACTCGGTTGTGTTAGGTCAGCCCATAGGAACACTTTGGAGAAACATCCGGGCCAAAGCCACAGCAACACCCCATCCGTGTAGACCCGACGCGTCCGTTTCTCCCCTCCAGGTGCCGGCGACGGTGCTGTTCGTGAGGGGGGCACACCCCGGAGACGCGTGCCGGGTGTTTGCATCCACCACAACACTTCCAGACATGTGAGAGACCGCGTACGCAATATTTGGCTGCATGTGCTAGCCCCCGGAGGCCGCCGGCCACAGTCGTAGACACGCGAAGAGCAATCCGCGAAGAGGGAAATTTATCAGATACTTCTCCATCACCAAAAATTATGAAAAATTACCATCAGTCCTATAGCACATGTGCCCACGTCGTGTAAAAAACTCATGATTTTATCTGCGCTCCGGGTATTTAATAATATTCACACCGCATCGTTACAGCAGAACGTCTACTACTGTGTCATCGCCGTCCGTGAGGGGGGCCACACCCCGGAGACGCGTGCCGCCTCTTCGGACATGCCACCACACCGTACGGCATGTATGAGGGCCCGGTGCGATGCTCCGGTGGCATTGCTACCCACCAGGGCCCCCGTCCCGCCTAACCCTGTAGCGTTTGACCACAGGATCTGCACGGACGGGCTTTGACCAGTGGAACTCTACACCCGGTTGTGTTAGGTCAGCCCATAGGAACACTTTGGAGCAACATCCGGGCCAAAGCCACAGCAAGACCCCATCCGTGTAGACCCGACGCGTCCGTTTCCCCCTCCAGGTGCCGGCGGCGGCGCTGTCCGTGAGGGGGGGCACACCCCGGAGTCGCGGGCCGGGCGTATGCAACCGCCACACACTAGTAGAAAACAGGGCTTTCGTTCGGGCATGGCAAGCCCATTAGTCCCGGTCGAGTCACGAACCGGGACCCATGGGGGCATTCGTCCCGGTTCGTGAGCCCAGGGGGCCGGCCGGGGCCTCGTGGGCATTGGTCCCGGTTTGTATGGTACTATTTGTCCCGGTTCGAGGCACGAACCGCGACTAATGGGCCTCGCTCCTGGCTCACAACCATTTGTCCCGGTTCTTGGCATGAACCGGGACAGAAGGCCCGGATTTAGTACCGGTTCTAGCCACGAACTAGGACAAATGAGCTGCCTATATATACCCCATCGCCGCAGCAGAGCACTCCAAGTGCTCTATTTTTTCTGGCCGTCGAGGGGAGGGCATTTGGGTGCTCTAGCTCACCTCCTATGCACATGAGGTGTTCGATGAAATGTCTGAGCCACACTAGTTAATCTTTCTCTCGAAACTCGACCTCCGAGCTCCATTTTCCTCGAGATTTGTCTAGGTTTAGCGGTCCGTCACGTCCCGTCGCCGTCTTCACCGCCGTCGATCGCCCGCGCCGATCTCGTCGCCAGCACCACCGTGGTGAGCCTCTTGTTCTTATCTTCTTTCTGAAAGAAAAAATTCTTACTTCAGATAGATATTTGTCTAATTTTGTTACTTTTATTACTCCTTCTTATTATATAGTGCGATGGTTTTGGTATCCGCCCCCGTCGGCCCTCGTCCTGTCTATGATTCGGATGTGGTATATATTATCTTTTTATAACTATTTGGTTCATTTATTGTTTATGACAATTATGCCGACCAACGTGACATAGATTTTATTTATCTAGGAGGTGGTTGAACCGGAAATTCCAACCGACCCTATTGTCGAGAGGTTAAATTTAGTTGAAGAAGAAAAAAACTACTTGAAGGAAAAAATAAAAAAAATTGAGGAGGAGAAGATGATATTGGAGTTGCATGTTGCGGATGTCGTCGATGATCACAAGATCAAGATGTATGCAATGCGCTTGAAGATTAGAAAGATTAGAAAATATGCCATTCATACCGAGGCTTGGTATCATTATGTCGTTGGATCAATTGTTACCTTGGTTGCGATTATGATCGCATTTGTTTTCGCATTGAAATGTTTTACATAGTTTCAATGTATGGTTTAATTAATTAATGCTCTGGAGAGCTATATGTTGTTAGATGAGAACTATGTATGTACTTTGGTTTTAATGTGATGATGAACTTCTATTAATTTGGTCACTTAATTATCTATTCATGATGTTCTGTAATGGTTTTTGACACACTTAATTATATATAATGCACGCAGATGAACCGGCAATGGATGTACGGTGACAGACACACCTCCGAGTACATTAAGGGCGTGCATGATTTTCTCGAAGTGGCTGAGGCAAACAAGCAGAATGGTTTTATGTGTTGTCCATGCCCTACATATGGGAATACGAAGTCTTACTCTGACCGGAAAATCCTTCACACCCACATGCTTTACAAGGGTTTCATGCCACACTATAATGTTTGGACGAGGCACGGAGAAATAGGGGTTATGATGGAAGACGGCGAAGAAGAAGAGGACAATGACAACTATGTGCCCCCTGAATACGGTGATGCTGCAACGGGGGAAGCTGCTGAAGATCAAGAGGAACCAGACGATGTGCCCAATGATGCTGCAACGGGGGAAGCTGTTGAAGATCAAGAGGAACCAGTGCCCGATGATGATGATCTCCGCTGGGTCATTGTCGATGCAAGGACGCAATGCGAAAGTCAAAAGGAGAAGCTGAAGTTCGATCGCATGTTAGAGGATCACAAAAAAGGGTTGTACCCCAATTGCGAAGATGGCAACACAAAGCTCGGTACCGTACTGGAATTGCTGCAGTGGAAGGCAGAGAATGCTGTGCCGGACAAAGGATTTGAGAAGCTATTGAAAATATTGAAGAAGAAGCTTCCAAAGGATAACGAATTGCCCGACAGTACATACGCAGCAAAGAAGGTCGTATGCCCTCTAGGATTGGAGGTGTAGAAGATACATGCATGCCCTAATGACTGCATCCTCTACCGCGGTGCGTACAAGGATCTGAACGCATGCCCGGTATGCGGTGCATTGCGGTATAAGATCAGACGAGATGACCCTGGTGATGTTGACGGCGAGCCCCCCAGGAAGAGGGTTCCTGCGAAGGTGATGTGGTATGCTCCTATAATACCACGGTTGAAACGTCTGTTCAGAAACGAAGAGGATGCCAAGTTGATGCGATGGCACAGTGAGGACCGTAAGAAAGACGGGAAGTTGAGAGCACCCGCTGGCGGGTCGCAGTGGAGAAAAATCGAGAGAAAGTACTGGGTTGAGTTTGCAGCTGACCCAAGGAACGTATGGTTTGGTTTAAGCGCGGATGGCATTAATCCTTTCGGGGAGCAGAGAAGCAATCACAGCACCTGGCCCGTGACTCTATGTATGTATAACCTTCCTCCTTGGATGTGCATGAAGCGGAAGTTCATTATGATGCCAGTTCTCATCCAAGGCCCTAAGCAACCCGGCAACGACATTGATGTGTACCTAAGGCCATTAGTTGAAGAACTTTTACAACTGTGGAATGGAAACGGTGTACGTACGTGGGATGAGCACAAACAGGAGGAATTTAACCTGCACGCGTTGCTGTTTGTAACCATCAATGATTGGCCCGCTCTCAGTAACCTTTCAGGACAGACAAACAAGGGATGACACGCATGCACGCACTGTTTAGATGACACTGAAAGTATATACCTGGACAAATGCAGGAAGAATGTGTACCTGGGCCATCGTCGATTTCTTCCGACCAACCATCAATGTCGAAAGAAAGGCAAGCATTTCAAAGGCGAGGCAGATCACAGGAAGAAGCCCGCCATGCGTACCGGTGATCACGTACTTGCTATGGTCAATGATTTACACGTAATCTTTGGAAAGGGTCTCGGCGGACTAGCTGTTCCGAATGACGCTGAGGGACACGCACCCATGTGGAAGAAGAAATCTATATTTTGGGACCTACCCTACTGGAAAGACCTAGAGGTCCACTCTTCAATCGACGTGATGCACGTGATGAAGAACCTTTGCGTGAACTTGCTAGGCTTCTTGGGCGTCTATGGGAAGACAAAAGATACACCTGAGGCACGGGAGGACCTGCAACGTTTGCACGAAAAAGACGGCATGCCTCCGAAGCAGTATGAAGGTCCTACCAGCTACGCTCTTACGAAAGAAGAGAAAGAAATCTTCTTTGAATGCCTGCTCAGTATGAAGGTCCCGACTGGCTTCTCGTTGAATATAAAGGGAATAATAAATATGCCAGAGAAAAAGTTCCAAAACCTAAAGTCTCATAACTGCCACGTGATTATGACTCAACTGCTTCCGGTTGCATTGAGGGGGCTTCTACCAGAAAACGTCTGATTAGCCATTGTGAAGCTATGTGCATTCCTCAATGCAATCTCTCAGAAGGTGATCGATCCAGAAATCATACCAAAGCTAAGGAGTGATGTGGCACAATGTCTTGTCAGTTTCGAGCTGGTGTTCCCACCATCCTTCTTCAATATCATGACGCACGTCCTAGTTCATCTAGTCGACGAGATTGTCATTCTGAGGCCCGTATTTCTACACAATATGTTCCCCTTTGAGAGGTTCATGGGAGTCCTAAAGAAATATGTTCGTAACCGCGCTAGGCCAGAAGGAAGCATCTCCATGGGCCATCAAACAGAGGATGTCATTGGGTTTTGTGTTGACTTCATTCCTGGCCTTAAGAAGATAGGTCTCCCTAAATCGCGGTATGAGGGGAGACTGACTGGAAAAGGCACGCTAGGAGCGGACTCAATAATATGCAGGGACGGGCATTCTTGGTCTCAAGCACACTACACAGTTCTACAGAACTCTACCTTGGTGACCCCGTATGTCGATGAACACAAGAACAGTCTGCGCTCCAAACACTCGGAGCAGTGTGACGACTGGATTACATGTGAACACATCAGGACTTTCAGCAGTTGGTTGGAAACACGTCTCAGAGGTGACACCACTGTTTGTGATGAGTTGTACTTGTTGTCCAGGGGACCATCTTCGATTGTATTGACTTACAAAGGATACGAGATAAATGGGAATACATTTTACACGATCGCCCAAGATCAAAAGAGCACCAACCAAAACAGCGGTGTCCGCTTTGATGCAGCAACCGAGAGGGGAAAGGACACATATTATGGTTACATAATGGACATATGGAAACTTGACTACGGACATGATTTTAAGGTCCCTTTGTTTAAGTGCAAATGGGTCAATCTGTCAGGAGGCGGGGTACAGGTAGACCCACAGTACGGAATGACAACAGTGGATCTGAACAATCTTGGGTGCACTGACGAACCGTTCGTCCTAGCCAATGATGTGGCACAGGTTATCTATGTGAAGGACATGTCTACCAGACCGAGAAAAAGAAAAGATAAGGAAGTGAATACATCATACGATGAGCCAAAGCGCCACATAGTTCTTTCAGGAAAAAGGGACATTGTGGGAGTGGATGGTAAGACAGACATGTCTGAAGATTATGAAAAGTTTCATGAAATTCCTCCCTTCAAAGTCAAGGCTGACCCAAGCATCCTGATAAACGATGAAGATTATCCATGGTTACGGCGCAATAAGCAAATGACACAAGCGAAGAAAAAGTGAAGACTTTCTCCCGCAACTATTATGATGATACCATGCCAACTTTGTAACACACGAGTATGATACCATTGTCCGTTTTGTACACGAAGTGCATCTAGTTTTTTTCGTAACCCTCTCAACTTTCTTGCACATGCTATGTGGATGAAATGATGATACCATGCCAACTTTCAACCTTTTTAGAGTTCATTTGAAATGCTTTTCAATTTTAGGGTCTTATAGCTCAAAATAATTAGTAAATGCATGAAAAATGGTGCATGAAAAATAACAAATAAAATAAATAAGTAATTAGAAACAAAATAATATAAACTTTATTAAAATATATAAGTAGAAACAAAATAAAATAAACTTTAATAAATTTATGAAACTAAAATTAACAAAGTATTTTTTGTTCAAAACATTATAAGAAACCTCTAGTATTATTGAAACTAAAATCATATAAAATTGATGCAACTAAAATTATCGAAGTATTTTCTGTTCAAAATCATTAACAGCAAAAAGAATTTTCATAAAGAACTTTTTTGATAGAAACTTTAATAGCAAAAAGAGTTATCATAAAGTAAAATAAATAAGTAATTAGAAACAAAATAAAATAAAATAAATAAGTATTTTGTTGTAAGTAGAAACAAAATAAAATAAATAAAGCACAAAAGAAAACGAAAAAACTGGGGAAAATAAAAAATGCCACCTACTGGGCCACCACGGCCTGAATACGACTAGAAACCCATCCATGGGCCAGGATTCAGGCCCGCAGAAGGCCCAGCAGGCCCACAGGCATAGCACTGCAAGATTAGGCCTAGAGGCCTGCAGTTCAGAGGAGTTCAATGGAGATGGCGGGGCAGGGCTTATAAACAGGTCCTGCCGCTCCTCGGCTAGCGAGGTGGGACTAAACATCCCACCGCACCACGGCTTTGGCAGGCGCAGGACATTGGTCCCGGTTGGTGCCACAATGTTTTTTTGTTCATAGAAAGTTTTTTGTTCATAGAAAGTTTTTTGTTCATATACAGAAAGTTTTTATATATGATTATGGATATATGAGCAATGCTGATCCATGGATGTATGCATTGATATATATGAGAAACGATGTTCATAGAATATTTACCAAGTATATATGTATTTTTGTTCATAGCATTTTTTCCATTTATATATGTATGTGGCTATAGATGGATATATATGAGAAATGATGATCCATGGAAAAGTTTTATATATGCAAAAGTTACATTTTTAGAAAAGTTTTATATATCTAGCTAGGAAAGTAAGAAGAAGAAAAAGAAGGAGAGGAAAAACGAAAATAAGAAGAGGAAGAAAGGAGAAGAAGAGGAGAGGAAGAAGAGGAGAAATAAAAAAGAAGAGGAAAAACGAAGAAAAAGAAGAGGAGAAGAAGAAAGGAATAGAGGAGAAGAAGAAAAAATAGATATTCTTCTTCTCCTCTATACCTTTCTTCTTCTCCTCTTTTTTTCTTCTATTTTTCTTCGATCTTCTCCTCTATTCCTTTCTTCTTCTCCTCTTTTTATTCCTTCTTTTTTTTCTTCAATCTTCTCCTGTATTAATATCTTCTTCTCCTCTTTTTATTTCTTCTTCGTCTTCTTATTTTTTATCGGATATGTCATTGTCGATATACCCCGTGTCCCGATAACTTCAACATGAGGGGGGGTTCGACCTACCCCCTCCCCGATAACATTATTTTCCCATGTATGTATGTCGTCGTTGTCGATATAACCCCCTCCCGGAAAACTTCGACCGTGATAACTTATACCACGGGAGCACCCCCCCCCCCCCGGCCCTCTCGCTCGACCAAAACTCTCGAGGACACCCAAACCCTAGAAAAAAACGATGTCGGTCTCCTACCCCCTCCCGCCGCGCCCCTACCCTTGAAGCGTTGCCAAGGCCACCCCAAACCCGGAATAAGCTAGGTCTACGTTTGTACTAATATATCCACCTGCTGTCATGTTTGTGTAATAATTGCCATGTTGTAATATTTGCAGAAACAATGGAGCACGGACGAGACGAGGAAGCAGAAGAGGTGTTGGGGGACATAATCTTAGCCGGAGGTGATATCTTGTCGTATCTTAACGACAATGATGGTCTGGAAGAACAGGGTGAAGAAGCAGGCTACGATGATCGAAGAGTGGAGGAGGAAAGACATGATTATGATGGCTCCGGTGACCCAATGCTGGTGCAAGAAGGAGCCCGTGGTGACGGCTCCGGTGACCGAACAGAGTCCGGCCAGGTATATATATTAGTTAAGCCTGTGCTGACTAGCTAATTGATGCATTCATTGTTTTGGTATGTACACATATTAATTAACTCTCGTCTTTCTTCTTTTTTCTAGCCCTCCGGATCGAGCACAACTTCGGTAAAGAGACGAGGCCCGAAGAGGAAGTTGCGCTCGGATGAAAGGTTTGAGATCACAGCAATCGCGCGCGACGGCCAACCGATTGAACCCATCCGGACAAAGGATGCATTTGCTGCTCAGTGCGGGGTTCTTGTTAGGGACAAGATCCCAAATCAGCATCCACCAATGGTATAAGCCTAAGAAGGAAGACCCTGAGGTGTCTTATGTCAATGATATGCAGAAAGATGATCTTTGGACTGAGCTGAAGGCAAATTTCGCCCTACCGCTAGAGGAGGATCCGGAGAAGCCAGTTAAAGAGCAATTAATCAAGTCTCATGCTCTTAAGAAGATGGCAAACCTATTCAGGAGGTGGAAGAATGAGCTGAAAACGTTTGTCGACAAAGAAGAGACACCAGAATTCATCGGCCGGTATGAGAAGATCAGAGATCACTGGCCCGCATTTGTGGCCCACAAGACATCGGAAAGAGTAAGAAGATGTCAGCGACAAACAAGAAGAATACTGCGAAGAAGAAGCTTCACCATCGCACGGGGTCAGGTGGCTACCTCAAAGCCCGGCCTAAGTGGGCCAAGGCTGAGAATGATCTGCTTGATAAAGGGATCGAACCACAGACAATGAACTGGCCAGACCGTTGCCGGACTTGGTTCTTCGGGGCTGGCGGAAAATTGGACCCTGTATCAGGGAGGTGCGTTTGGACGGACGAGCTTTTGAGAATACCAATTAAGAGGCTTCAGCACTATATCGATGCAGCGTAGGAAGGGACATTCGTTCCAGACAGAGAGAACGACGAGCTCACAATGGCCCTCGGGAATCCTGAGCACCCTGGACGGACACGAGGCACGCCAGGCTCCATTCCATGGAAGGCTAGTTTTCCGGACGCGGGCGGTTACAAAAGCCAGGAGAGGAGGAAAAAAGTGGAGCAGACCCAAATTCAGAAGCTGCACGAAAGGGTTCAAGCGCTAGAGGAACGAGACGGCAATCGACATGCCGAAACTACCCCCGAAGCTACCCCGCCATCTCAGCGGAGAAGCAGCGTGGCTTCCATCGAGCTGCTTCAGCCGGAGCATGTCTTGACGGCTCCTGCTAGCTACCCCATGGATGCTATCACGGAGGCTCAACATTGCCACCTTATGACGCAATGGCAGAACTTCAAAGTCAAAGCGGCTGTTGGCTCTGTTTTACCTCCTAAACCCGGCGCAACCTACCACTGCCGGCCGATTCCAGAAGGATATGCTAGGGTGATGGTGGATGAAATAACGGAGGGATTTGAGGACCTCCAGCTTGACCACCCTACCGGTGAAGGGGAGACTCGGCTGGGTTCTGCTCTGAAGACTCCATGCCTATGGCGGAAGGAGCTCATCAACCTTCCGAATTGGACGCCTCCGGCGAGTAAGGGCACTCCGCCTCCTCCTCCGGCGAGTGATCAGCGCACTCAGCCTCCTTCTCCGGCGCGTGGCAGCACTCCGCCTCCTCCTCCGCCTCCTCCTCCGGCGAGCGATCAGGGCACTCAGCCTCCTTCTCCGGCGTGTGGCGGCACTCTGCCTCCTTCTCCGCCTGCGCCGGCGCGCTAGAGCAGCCAGCCTCCTCCTTCTCCGCCTCGTCAGCAAGGGCGGAACAGACCCGCCGCCGATCCGGCTGCTCCGGCGCGTCGTAGTCCTTCTCCTCCGCCTCGTAAGCAAGAAAAGAAGACAGCCGCAGTCGCTGCGTCTGCTCTGCCGGCGTCTAGCAGTACTGCCAGAGGCGGGAGGCAATACAGATTCGGTCCTTCTCTGAAGACTCCAGAGAAGTTACCATACGAGAGGACCGAGGAGGAAACTACGAAGATCATGCGAGCCGAAGTGACGAACTTCTTTGAAGGGGTGAAAGCAAATAAACATCCACCTCCGGAGGAGAAGGTAGATCCGGTGAAAGCGAAGCGCACTCTGGCTGCCCTGACAAAACCACCAAAGTCTCCGCCGAAAGGCAACTATGAGCACATTATTGCAAACACATTTGCCGAAGCGGAGCGATCGGGAAGTACTGTCAGTGATCAAAGGTTAAAAGAACGATGAGCTGGAGAAAAAATTGCCCAGCTCGGCGAACAAGCAAACCAATCATGCCCCCCGCTCCAGGTGTCTAGCGACGATGTCAATGATCCGAGGATGGTGCCCGGTTATAGCAATCTTGGAGATTACCTGCCCGACGATGTACATTATGATATCTTGGAGGTGGACGAACACAAATACCATTACGGGAAGCCTCTCATCAAAGATGAAAGATCTCTAACAACGATGATGCGAAGATTACATGATTGGTACATGAAAACCTGCAGAGAGTCTGGGGGGAGGAATACTTTGACGCCGAGAGTTAAACCGGAGCATGACCTCGTTGGAATTGAACTGTTGAATGTTCCATTTGAGGAGTTCTTCCAGTTTTTCAATCAAAAGGCCCTCGATAAATCAACGATCACTTGCTACTGTCTGTAAGTAGTACGACTTCTGTCATTAAGTCTCTCTATATAGGTCAGCTCTTTCATTGCATGTATTTATAATTATCCTCACTATATTATGCAGATTGAAGATCGCCGAATTGAAGAAAAGACAAATCGGTGATATTGGGTTCATTAACACAAATCTCATAGATGCAACTGAGGTTAAATATCATGCCGAAAATACCGAGGCCAACTTGCTACGATCGTTGGTAATAAATGAAAACAAAGATATAATACTCTTTCCTTACAACTTCAAGTGAGTGTTACTGTCTTGTGCATATTCGGTTTCCCTTATTAGTCCAGATTATAGTAATGTAATTGATGACTTATGCATGCGTGCGCAGCTTCCACTATATTCTCCTAGAGATTAAGCTTGAGCAGGGAGTAGTAACCGTCTTAGACTCGAGACGAAATAATCCCCAGGACTATGCGGACATGACTCAAATGCTCGAGAAGTAAGTTAAATCGATCATTATCCACTATATCAGCAACTTTGTTCATTTCCTGATATCAAGTAATTGCTTTCTTTGTCTGGCAGGGTTTGGAGAAAGCTCCGGGACTGCCGAAGAAGCTGCAATTTAAACACCCGAAAGTAAGTACTATAGTAGCATGTTCCGCGCATCTCCTAGTGATTCAAGCGCTAGTTTCATCAATACCATTTAGCATGCTTGCTTATCAGTTTGATTGACCTCTATTTCTTGTAAAGTGGTTGTGGCAGGAACCCGGGAATAATTACTGTGGATACTACGTTTGCGAGTCCATCCGCTACACGACCTGTGAGCGGGGCTACACTGACGAACAATATGAAGTGCATAAGCAATAATATTCACAATTTTATTTTATTACCATCATTTGTGTTGAGTTTCATATATATGTATATATATATATATATATATATATATATATATATATATATATATATATTGACCCCCTTCTTCAAATTAGATCTTCCGGATGCGGGATGAACTCCTAGCACCAGATCGTATGCGAGCAATTCAAGAGGAATTGGCGGCATTCTTCCTTGACCACGTGATCGCTGAAAACGGAGAATACTATGTGGACCCTGTGTTCTTACAATTTAATTAGGAGATTATATTGTAAGAGATAATTATTGTATATATGTAGCCGGTAGTGTCGGATAGATATACGAGAACTTGTTGTTCGACCAATCTCTCGCAGAAGGAGAGGTGGTCGATATCACTTCTCTCTGTATGCATATGTTCATGACGATCTTCTGTTTCCTTCGTTTGATTACTAGCTAGCGTGTCTAGTCCTCTCCATACGTATATAGTACGTAGCGTCGACCAAGCACGGAGATAATAGAGGACACTTCTCTCTGTTAATTAGCTAGCTAACACAATATATGAAACACCTAAATTAACCCCCCAAAACCCCCAACCCCCCCCCCCCTTCAAAAAAAAACAAAAACCCCAGCCCCTGAAATGCTGACGCGTGGATGCCTATTGGTCCCGGTTAGTGCCACCAACCGGGACCAAAGGCCCTCCTGCCTGGGCTCGCCGCACCGGCCACGTGGAGGCCCATCTTTCCCGGTTCGTATAAGAACCGGGACTAAAGGGTTAGGGCATTAGTAACGACCCTTTAGTCCCGGTTCAAAAACCGGGACAAAAGGCCCTTACCAACCGGGACAATAAGCCCTTTTTCTACTAGTGACAACACTTCCAGACTTGTGAGAGACCGTGTACGCAAGATACTTCTCAGATACGCAAAGAGCAATCCGCGGAGAGGGAAGTTTATCAGATACTTCTCCATCACCAAAAATTATGAAAAATTACCATCAGTCCTATAGCACATGTGCCCACGTCGTGTAAAAAACTCATTATTTTATCGCGCTCCGAGTATTTAATAATATTCACGCCGCATCGTTACCGCAGAACGTCTACTACTGTGTCATCGCCGTCCGTGAGGGGGCCACACCCCGGAGACGCGTGCCACCGCTTCGGACATGCCACCACACCGTACGGCATGTATGAGGGCCCGGTGCGATGCTCCAGTGCCATTGCTACCCCCCCCCCCCCAGGGCCCCCGTCCCGCCTAACCCTGTAGTGTTTGACCACGGGATCTAGCCCTTTTACTTTGCACGGACAGGCTTTGACCAGTGGAACTCTCCACCCGGTTGTGTTAGGTCAGCCCATAGGAACACTTTGGAGCAACACACGGGCCAAAGCCACAGCAAGACCCCATCCGTGTAGACCCGACGCGTCCGTTTTCCCCCTCCAGGTGCAGGCGGTGGCGCCGTCCGTGAGGGGAGCACACCCCGGAGACGCGTGCCGGGCGTTTGCAACCACTGCAACACTTCCAGACTTGTTAGAGGCCGCGTACACAAGATTTGGCGGCATGTGCTAGCCACCGGAGGCCGCCGGCCACAGTCGTAGACACGCGAAGAGCAATCCGCGGAGAGGGAAGTTCATCAGATACTTCCCATCACCAAAAATTATGAAAATTTACCATCAGTCCTATAGCACATGTGCCCACGTCGTGTAAAAAACTCATGATTTTATCGCGCTCCGAGTATTTAATAATATTCACACCGCATCGTTACCGCAGAACGTCTACTACTGTGTCATCGCCGTCCGTGAGGGGGGCCACACCCCGGAGACGCGTGCCGCCTCTTCGGACATGCCACCACACCGTACGACATGTATGAGGGCCCGGTGCGATGCTCCGGTGGCATTGCTACCCCCCAGGGCCCCCGTCCCGCCTAACCCTGTAGCGTTTGACCACGGGATCTAGCCCTTTGACTTTGCACGGACGGGCTTTGACCAGTGGAACTCTCCACCCGGTTGTGTTAGGTCAGCCCATAGGAACACTTTGGAGCAACATCCGGGCCAAAGCCACAGCAAGACCCCATCCGTGTAGACCCGACGCGTCCGTTTCCCCCCTCCAGGTGCCGGCGGCGGCGCCGTCCGTGAGGGGGCACACCCCGGAGACGCGGGCCGGGCGTTTGCAACCGCCACAACACTTCCAGACTTGTGAGAGGCCGCCTACGCAAGATTTGGCAGCATGTGCTAGCCCCCGGAGGCCGCCGGCCACAGTCGTAGACACGCGAAGAGCAATCCGCGGAGAGGGAAGTGTTCAGATACTTCTCCATCACCAAAAATTATGTAAAATTACCATTAGTCCTAAAGCACATGTGCCCACGTCGTGTAAAAAACTCATGATTTTATCGCGCTCCGAGTATTTAATAATATTCACGCCGCATCGTTACGGCAGAACGTCTACTACTGTGTCATCGCCGTCCGTGAGGGGGGCCACACCCCGGAGACACGTTGCCGCCTCTTCGGACATTCCACCACACCGTACGGCATGTATGAGGGCCCGGTGCGATGCTCCGGTGGCATTGCTACCCCCCAGGGCCCCCGTCCCGCCTAACCCTGTAGCGTTTGACCACGGGATCTAGCTCTTTGACTTTGCACGGACGGGCTTTGACCAGTGGAACTCTCCACCCGGTTGTGTTAGGTCAGCCCATAGGAACACTTTGGAGCAACATCCGGGCCAAAGCCACAGCAAGACCCCATCCGTGTAGACCCGACGCGTCCGTTTCCCCCCTCCAGGTGCCGGCGGCGGCGCCGTCCGTGAGGGGGGCACACCCCGGAGACGCGGGCCGGGCGTTTGCAACCGCCACAACACTTCCAGACTTGTGAGAGGCCGCCTACGCAAGATTTGGCGGCAGGTGCTAGCCCCCAGAGGCCGCCGGCCACAGTCGTAGACACGCGAAGAGCAATCCGCGGAGAGGGAAGTGTTCAGATACTTCTCCATCACCAAAAACTATGAAAAATTACCATCAGTCCTATAGCACATGTGCCCACGTCGTGTAAAAAACTCATGATTTTATCGCGCTCCGAGTATTTAATAATATTCACGCCGCATCGTTACCGCAGAACGTCTACTACTGTGTCATCGCCGTCCGTGAGGGGGGCCACACCCCGGAGACGCGTGCCGCCTCTTCGGACATGCCACCACACCGTACGACATGTATGAGGGCCCGGTGCGATGCTCCGGTGGCATTGCTACCCCCCAGGGCCCCCGTCCCGCCTAACCCTGTAGCGTTTGACCACGGGATCTAGCCCTTTGACTTTGCACGGACGGGCTTTGACCAGTGGAACTCTCCACCCGGTTGTGTTAGGTCAGCCCATAGGAACACTTTGGAGCAACATCCGGGCCAAAGCCACAGCAAGACCCCATCCGTGTAGACCCGACGCGTCCGTTTCCCCCCTCCAGGTGCCGGCGGCGGCGCCGTCCGTGAGGGGGGCACACCTCGGAGACGCGGGCCGGGCGTTTGCAACCGCCACAACACTTCCAGACTTGTGAGATGCCGGCTACGCAAGATTTGGCGGCATGTGCTAGCCCCCGGAGGCCGCCGGCCACAGTCGTAGACACGCGAGAGCAATCCGCGGAGAGGGAAGTGTTCAGATACTTCTCCATCACCAAAAATTATGAAAAATTACCATCAGTCCTATAGCACATGTGCCCACGTCGTGTAAAAAACTCATGATTTTATCGCGCTCCGAGTATTTAATAATATTCACGCCGCATCGTTACCGCAGAACGTCTACTACTGTGTCATCGCCGTCCGTGAGGGGGGCCACACCCCGGAGACGCGTGCCGCCTCTTCGGACATGCCACCACACCGTACGACATGTATGAGGGCCCGGTGCGATGCTCCGGTGGCATTGCTACCCCCCCCCCCAGGGCCCCCGTCCCGCCTAACCCTGTAGCGTTTGACCACGGGATCTAGCCCTTTGACTTTGCACGGACGGGCTTTGACCAGTGGAACTCTCCACCCGGTTGTGTTAGGTCAGCCCATAGGAACACTTTGGAGCAACATCCGGGCCAAAGCCACAGCAAGACCCCATCCGTGTAGACCCGACGCGTCCGTTTCCCCCCTCCAGGTGCCGGCGGCGGCGCCGTCCGTGAGGGGGGCACACCCCGGAGACGCGGGCCGGGCGTTTGCAACCGCCACAACACTTCCAGACTTGTGAGAGGCCGCCTACGCAACATTTGGCGGCATGTGCTAGCCCCGGAGGCCGCCGGCCACAGTCATAGACACGCGAAGAGCAATCCGCGGAGAGGGAAGTGTTTCAGATACTTCTCCATCACCAAAAATTATGAAAAATTACCATCAGTCCTATAGCACATGTGCCCACGTCGTGTAAAAACTCATGATTTTATCGCGCTCCGAGTATTTAATAATATTCACGCCGCATCGTTACCGCAGAACGTCTACTACTGTGTCATCGCCGTCCGTGAGGGGGGCCACACCCCGGAGACGCGTGTCGCCTCTTCAGACATGCCACCACACCGTACGGCATGTATGAGGGCCCGGTGCAATGCTCCAGTGGCATTGCTACCCCCCCCCCCCAGGGCCCCCGTCCCGCCTAACCCTATAGCGTTTGACCACGGGATCTAGCCCTTTGACTTTGCACGGACGGGCTTTGACCAGTGGAACTCTCCACCCGGTTGTGTTAGGTCGGCCCATAGGAACACTTTGGAGCAACAACCGGGCCAAAGCCACAGCAAGACCCCATCCGTGTGGACCCGACGCATCCGTTTCCCCCCTCCAGGTGTCGGCGGCGCCGCCGTCCGTGTGGGGGGCACAACCCGGAGACGCGTGCCGGGCATTTGCAACCACCACAACACTTCCAGACTTGTGAGAGACCGTGTACGCAAGACTTGGCGGCATGTGCTAGCCCCCGGAGGCCGCCGGCCACATTCGTAGAGACGCGAAGAGCAATCCGCGGAGAGGGAAGTTTATCAGATACTTCTCCATCACCAAAAATTATGAAAAATTACCATCAGTCCTATAGCACATGTGCCCACGTCGTGTAAAAAACTCATGATTTTATCGCGCTCCGAGTATTTAATAATATTCACGCCGCATCGTTACCGCAGAACGTCTACTACTGTGTCATCGCCGTCCGTGAGGGGGGGCCACACCCCGGAGACGCGTGCCGCCTCTTCGGACATGCCACCACACCGTACGACATGTATGAGGGCCCGGTGCGATGCTCCGGTGGCATTGCTACCCCCCAGGGCCCCCGTCCCGCCTAACCCTGTAGCGTTTGACCACGGGATCTAGCCCTTTGACTTTGCACGGACGGGCTTTGACCAGTGGAACTCTCCACCCGGTTGTGTTAGGTCAGCCCATAGGAACACTTTGGAGCAACATCCGGGCCAAAGCCACAGCAAGACCCCATCCGTGTAGACCCGACGCGTCCGTTTCCCTCCTCCAGGTGCCGGCGGCGGCGCCGTCCGTGAGGGGGGCACACCCCGGAGACGCGTGCCGGGCGTTTGCAACCACCACAACACTTCCAGACTTGTGAGAGGCCGCTACGCAAGATTTGGCGGCATGTGCTAGCCCCCGGAGGCCGCCGGCCACAGTCGTAGACACGCGAAGAGCAATCCGCGGAGAGGGAAGTGTTCAGATACTTCTCCATCACCAAAAATTATGAAAAATTACCATCAGTCCTATAGCACATGTGCCCACGTCGTGTAAAAAACTCATGATTTTATCGCGCTCCGAGTATTTAATAATATTCACACCGCATCGTTACCGCAGAACGTCTTCTACTATGTCATCGCCGTCCGTGAGGGGGGCCACACCTCGGAGACGCGTGCCGCCTCTTCGGACATGCCACCACACCGTACGACATGTATGAGGGCCCGGTGCGATGCTCCGGTGGCATTGCTACCCCCCAGGGCCCCCGTCCCGCCTAACCCTGAAGCGTTTGACCACGGGATCTAGCCCTTTGACTTTGCACGGACGGGCTTTGACCAGTGGAACTCTCCACCCGGTTGTGTTAGGTCAGCCCATAGGAACACTTTGGAGCAACACCCAGGCCAAAGCCACAGCAAGACCCCATCCGTGTAGACCCGACGCGTCCGTTTCCCCCCTCCAGGTGCCGGCGGTGGTGCCGTCCGTGTGGGGGGCACACCCCGGAGATGCGTGCCGGGCGTTTGCAACCACCACAACACTTCCAGACTTGTGAGAGGCCGTGTACGCAAGATTTGGCGGCATGTGCTAGCCCCCGGAGGCCGCCGGCCACATTCGATAGACACGCGAGGAGCAATCCGCGGAGAGGGAAGTTTATCAGATACTTCTCCATCACCAAAAATTATGAAAAATTACCATCAGTCCTATAGCACATGTGCCCACGTCGTGTAAAAAACTCATGATTTTATCGCGCTCCGAGTATTTAATAATATTCACACCGCATCGTTACCGCAGAACGTCTACTACTGTGTCATCGCCGTCCGTGAGGGGGGCCACACCCCGGAGACACGTGCCGCCTCTTCGGACATGCCACCACACCGTACGGCATGTATGAGGGCCCGGTGCGATGCTCCGGTGGCATTGCTACCCCCCCCCCTAGGGCCCCCGTCCAGCCTAACCCTGTAGCGTTTGGCCACGGGATCTAGCCCTTTGACTTTGCACGGACGGGCTTTGACCAGTGGAACTCTCCACCCGGTTGTGTTAGGTCAGCCCATAGGAACACTTTGGAGCAACATCCGGGCCAAAGCCACAGCAAGACCCCATCCGTGTAGACCCGACGCGTCCGTTTCCCCCCTCCAGGTGCCGGCGGCGGCGCCGTCCGTGAGGGGGGCACACCCCGGAGACGCGTGCCGGGCGTTTGCAACCGACCACAACACTTCCAGACTTGTGAGAGGCTGCCTACGCAAGATTTGGCGGCATGTGCTAGCCCCAGAGGCCGCCGGCCACAGTCGTAGACACGCGAAGAGCAATCCGCGGAGAGGGAAGTTTTCAGATACTTCTCCATCACCAAAAATTATGAAAAATTACCATCAGTCCTATAGCACATGTGCCCACGTCGTGTAAAAAACTCATGATTTTATCGCGCTCCGAGTATTTAATAATATTCACGCCGCATCGTTACCGCAGACCGTCTACTACTGTGTCATCGCCGTCCGTGAGGGGGGCCACACCCCGGAGACGCGTGCCGCCTCTTCGGACATGCCACCACACCGTACGGCATGTATGAGGGCCCGGTGCGATGCTCCGGTGGCATTGCTACCCCCCCCAGGGCCCCCGTCCCGCCTAACCCTGTAGCGTTTGACCACGGGATCTAGCCCTTTGACTTTGCACGGACGGGCTTTGACCAGTGGAACTCTCCACCCGGTTGTGTTAGGTCAGCCCATAGGAACACTTTGGAGCAACATCCGGGCCAAAGCCACAGCAAGACCCCATCCGTGTAGACCCGACGCGTCCGTTTCCCCCCTCCAGGTGCCGGCGGCGGCGCCGTCCGTGTGGGGGGCACACCCGGAGACGCGTGCCGGGCGTTTGCAACCACCACAACACTTCCAGACTTGTGAGAGCCATGTACGCAAGATTTGGCGGCATGTGCTAGCCCCCGGAGGCCGCCGGCCACAGTTCGTAGATACGCGAAGAGCAATCCGCGGAGAGGGAAGTGTTTCAGATACTTCTCCATCACCAAAAATTATGAAAAATTACCATCAGTCCTATAGCACATGTGCCCACGTCGTGTAAAAAACTCATGATTTTATCGCGCTCCGAGTATTTAATAATATTCACACCGCATCGTTACCGCAGAACGTCTACTACTGTGTCATCGCCGTCCGTGAGGGGGGCCACACCCCGGAGACGCGTGCCGCCTCTTCGGACATGCCACCACACCGTACGGCATGTATGAGGGCCCGGTGCGATGCTCCGGTGGCATTGCTACCCCCCAGGGCCCCCGTCCCGCCTAACCCTGTAGCGTTTGACCACGGGATCTAGCCCTTTGACTTTGCACGGACGGGCTTTGACCAGTGGAACTCTCCACCCGGTTGTGTTAGGTCAGCCCATAGGAACACTTTGGAGCAACATCCGGGCCAAAGCCACAGCAAGACCCCATCCGTGTAGACCCGACGCGTCCGTTTCCCCCCTCCAGGTGCCGGCGGCGGCGCCGTCCGTGAGGGGGGCACACCTCGGAGACGCGGGCCGGGCGTTTGCAACCGCCACAACACTTCCAGACTTGTGAGATGCCGGCTACGCAAGATTTGGCGGCATGTGCTAGCCCCCGAGGCCGCCGGCCACAGTCGTAGACACGCGAAGAGCAATCCGCGGAGAGGGAAGTGTTCAGATACTTCTCCATCACCAAAAATTATGAAAAATTACCATCAGTCCTATAGCACATGTGCCCACGTCGTGTAAAAAACTCATGATTTTATCGCGCTCCGAGTATTTAATAATATTCACACCGCATCGTTACCGCAGAACGTCTACTACCGTGTCATCGCCGTCCGTGAGGGGGGCCACACCCCGGAGACACGTGTCGCCTCTTCGGACATGCCACCACACCGTACGACATGTATAAGGGCCCGGTGCGATGCTCCGGTGGCATTGCTACCCCCCCCCCCCAGGGCCCCCGTCCCGCCTAACCCTGTAGCGTTTGGCCACGGGATCTAGCCCTTTGACTTTGCACGGACGGGCTTTGACCGGTGGAACTCTCCACCCGGTTGTGTTAGGTCAGCCCATAGGAACACTTTGGAGCAACATCCGGGCCAAAGCCACAGCAAGACCCCATCCGTGTAGACCCGACGCGTCCGTTTCCCCCCTCCAGGTGCCGGCGGCGGTGCCGTCCGTGTGGGGGGCACACCCCGGAGACGCGTGTCGGGCGTTTGCAACCACCACAACACTTCCATTCTGATGAAAGACTGTGTACGCAAGATTTGGCGGCATGTGCTAGCCCCCGGAGGCCGCCGGCCACATTCGTAGGTACGCGAAGAGCAATCCGCGGAGAGGGAAGTTTATCAGATACTTCTCCATCACCAAAAATTATGAAAAATTACCATCAGTCCTATAGCACATGTGCCCACGTCGTGTAAAGAACTCATGATTTTATCGCGCTGCGAGTATTTAATAATATTCACACCGCATCGTTACCGCAGAACGTCTACTACTGTGTCATCGCCGTCCGTGAGGGGGCCACACCTCGGAGACGCGTGTCGCCTCTTCGGACATGCCACCACACCGTACGGCATGTATGAGGGCCCGGTGCGATGCTCCTGTGGCATTGCTACCCCCCCCCCCCAGGGCCCCCGTCCTGCCTAACCCTGTAGCGTTTGACCACGGGATCTAGCCTATGCCTTTGCACGGATGGGCTTTAACCAGTGGAACTCTCCACCCGCTTGTGTTAGGTCAGCCCATAGGAACACTTTGGAGCAACATCCGGGCCAAAGCCACAGCAAGATCCCATCCGTATAGACCCGACGCGTCCGTTTCCCCCCTCTAGGTGCCATCGGCGGCGTTCTCCGTGAGGGGGGGCACACCCCGGAGACGCGGGCCGGGCATTTGCAACCGCCACAACACTTCCAGACTTGTGAGAGACCGCCTACGCAACATTTGGCGGCATGTGCTAGCCCCGGAGGCCGCCGGCCACAGTCATAGACACGCGAAGAGCAATCCGCGGGGAGGGAAGTTTATCAGATACTTCTCCATCACCAAAAATTGTGAAAAATTACCATCAGTCCTATAGCACATGTGCCCACGTCGTGTAAAAAACTCCTGATTTGGTCGTGCTCTGAGTATTTAATAATATTCACGCCGCATCGTTACCGCAGAACGTCTACTACTGTGTCATCGCCGTCCGTGAGGGGGGCCACACCCCGGAGACGCGTGCCGCCTCTTCGGACATGCCACCACACCGTACGGCATGTATGAGGGCCCGGTGCGATGCTCCAGTGGCATTGCTACCCCCCCCCCAGGGCCCCCGTCCCGCCTAACCCTGTAGCATTTGACCACGGGATCTAGCCCTTTGACTTTGCACGGACGGGCTTTGACCAGTGGAACTCTCCACCCGGTTGTGTTAGGTCAGCCCATAGGGACACTTTGGAGCAACATCCGGGCCAAAGCCACAGCAAGACCCCATCCGTGTAGACCCGACGCGTCCGGTTCCCCCCTCCAGGTGCCGGCGGCGGCGCCGTCCGTGAGGGGGGCACACCCCGGAGACGCGTGTCGGGCGTTTGCAACCACCACAACACTTCCAGACTTGTGAGAGGCCGCGTATGCAAGATTTGGCGGCATGTGCTAGCCCCCGGAGGCCAGCGGCCACAGTCGTAGACACGCGAAGAGCAATCCGCGGAGAGGGAAGTTTATCAGATACTTCTCCATCACCAATAATTATGAAAAATTACCATCAGACCTATAGCACATGTGCCCACGTCGTGTAAAAAACTCATGATTTTATCGCGCTCCGAGTATTTAATAATATTCACACCGCATCGTTACCGCAGAACGTCTACTACTGTGTCATCGCCGTCCGTGAGGGGAGCCACACCGCGGGGACGCGTGCCGCCTCTTCGGACTTTCCACCACACCATACGGCATGTATGAGGGCCCGGTGCGATGCTCCGGTGGCATTGCTACCCCCCAGGGCCCCCGTCCGGCCTAACCCTGTAGCGTTTGACCACGGGATCTAGCCCTTTGACTTTGCACGGACGGGCTTTGACCAGTGGAACTCTCCACCCGGTTGTGTTAGGTCAGCCCATAGGAACACTTTGGAGCAACATCCGGGCCAAAGCCAAATAACTAGTAGTAACATGGCCAATTCCCCTATCCACCGGTAGGTTTGGATTAACATACTGCAAGTTATTTGCCGATGAATAAAAACTTGAAACACTTTGTTGCATACCATTGGAAGTTCCTACATAGGGTGTCTCAACTTGATTAACAGAACTCGTCATGTTATTCATCGCCATATAAATTTGTGGGGTTGCCGATGCATGGGAGTTGGGATACATATGTTGCATGTTGCTAAAATTATATGAAGTAGAATCATGGAGATTTTGTTGCATCGGCCCTTGCACATAATTAGATGCATGATTGATAAAGCTAGGGCTAGACGATATATTATGCTCATTAGATGATCTAGCAACAACATATGCATTATTTGCATCTACATATGTGAATTGGGTATTCATATTACCTTTGTAGATTGCAAACCCTAGATGACGATCTCTACGTAGCAAGAACGGGCCGGATACCGTTCAAAGCTTGGTCCCCAGTGGAGTCGCCAAAAAGTGTGTTCGCACACAAACACGTCACCGTGTACCCTCGACGCCGGGGGTGATGCACCGCATCACACGCCGAAGGAGACCCACCGGAAGCGCGGTACGCAAGACAATCCGGCGGGTGCTTTTGAGGACCCGAAGCCCCACACGCCCGGGAGGGACCCCGTCGGGGCACGCGGCGGCTATGGGCTGCCCTAGGTTGGCCTGACCGCCCCTAGGGCCTCGAGGTTCGCTGCCCTGCAATAAGAAGAACGAGGAATAAGAAGAACTAGGGTTAAGGAGAAAAGATAAAAGATAAAAAGTGGTAGATGATTTGTTCGATTATGTGTTGTTCAATCGGCCGTCACCCCTTAGGTATATAAGAGGGGGCTGGACTTCCCCGTGCAAGGAAAAGGCTTGGATTCACGTCCAAAACCCTAGTCAAATTCGGATTGGTTTTGTCCGAACTTTCCAAAACTGTTCGGTCTAAAATTGGCTGCACATTGTGGGTCTTTTTTGAGGTGGTAAACGACCTTGGATGGAAACGAGCCCAAAAGCAATCTTGACCGGTTCGACGAGACGAACAACTTTCATGTTGAACGTTTTTTCATCAGAGGTCGTATCGAAGGTCAAATCGCTCGCGCAAAACAGCTAATTATTCACGCAGCTCATCAGATACCCACATATGTGTGTGGTTCCGGGCGTCATATTTTGCTCACTGGAGGGTCGCGCTGTGTGAGCTCTAACTTTTGCATAGGACCTCGGATTGGGACAATCTTTATATCAAAATTGATCGTTTCAACGAGACGCACAACTTTCATGTTTAAACTTTCTCCATTTGAAGCCATATTCATTGGGTTTCCGGCCATTCTTTAATCTGGTATCGACATGAGGATCTCTGAACTTGTCATAACTTTTACATCCAAGCTCCGTTTTAGACCATCTTCATATTCATCTTCATCTTCTCAAAAAGAGCCATTTCATGGTGACTTTCAATAGTAAGTTTGAATTAATCTTGACATAGCTTCAAGCCACTCTTTATAAACGTGCCACTTTTGAGCGTCAACACAACCAAAACAGTGGTGTCCGCTTTGATCCAGCAACCAATAGGGAAAGGACACATATTATGGTTACATAACGGACATATGGGAACTTGACTATGGACATGATTTTAAGGTCCCTTTGTTTCGGTGCAAATGGGTCAATCTGTCAGGAAGCGGGGTACAGGTAGACCCGCAGTATGGAATGACAACAGTGGATCTCAACAATCTTGGATACAAAGACGAACCATTCGTCCTAGCCAATGATGTGGTGCAGGTTTTCTATGTGAAGGACATGTCTACCAAACCGAGAAAAAGAAAAGATAAGGAAGCGAATACATCATGCGATGAGCCAAAGCGCCACATAGTTCTTTAAGGGAAAAGAAACATTGTGGGAGTGGAGGACAAGACAGACATGTCTAAAGATTACGAAAAGTTTAATGAAATTTCTCCATTCAAAGTGAAGGCTGACTCAAGCATCCTGTTAAACGATGCAGATTATCCATGGTTACGGCACAATAAGCTAGGGACACACGCGAAGAAAAAGTGAAAGACTTTCTCTCTAGTGAAGACAACATATCAGATGGCTTTGATCTAGAATATCACTGCAGTTATATGTCAAGAAATGAGATCCCTTTTTGTAATAGATGAGTTTTCATCCAAAACCCTGATACTTTGAAAATGATTGTCCAGTTTGTACACAAAGTGCATCCAGTTTCTCCCGTAACCCTCTCAACTTTTTAGCACATGCTATGTGGGCGAAATTATGATACCATGCCAAGTTTCAACATTTTCAGAGTTTATTTGTAGTGTTTTTCAATTTTAGGGCCATTTAGCTCAACATAAATCATTAAATGCATCAAAATAGCAAATGAAGTCAGAAAAGGGTTGAAAATTGACTATGTGCCTTTGAATGGTGCATATTGAATGCACAAAAAGTCTGGAGTTCAAATAAGTTTGAAAAAAATCCCTTTGTAATATATGAGTTTTCGTCCGAAACCCTGATACTTCGAAAGAGATTGTCCAGTTTATACACGAAGTGCATCCAGTTTTCCCATAACCCTCTCAACTTTTTAGCACATGCTATGTGGGTGAACCCCATATCAAAGAACCCCCTAAACACATCAACGCAGGAGATCTCTCCATACCCTTTGATAATAAAGGGTACAGTCATCTTTTTCGAAATATATGTCGCCCGCATCGAGCATGTACAGCGATTTCATTCGAACACGTGACCTCCCGATTAACTGCAATCGTATCCACCAACTGGGACAACTAACCCATTGTGCCTATTTTAGTTCTTTTTCCATTTTCCAACCAACGCTAAAAAATGGGACCTCGCACCGCTCGCTCCCCAGCGCGCCATTTTAGGCTCGCCCATGTGCGGCGCACTCGGTTTTTTTAATTTGGTTTTCCTTTTTAGTTTTCTTTTCCTTTTTTAATCTGGTTTGGTTTTTGTTTTCTATATTAAATGATAAGGAATTTCAAACAATTCCAAAATTTGAAAAAATTGTACTTTAAAAAAAATGTTCAAGAAATCAGAAGTATTTGTGATTTTGCAAGAAAATGTTTACATATTCAGAAAATGTTTTTGTATTCAAAAAATGTAACAAAATTGAATAAGTTTCCGCAAATTTAAATATTGCTCATGCATTTTAAAAAGTTCAAAAAATTTAGAAAATATTCATGAATTACAAAAATGTTCCTCAGTTCATAAAAGGTTCGTGAATTTAAAAAATTCTCGTACAAAACAAATAAAAATGTCCATGTATATAGAAATAGTTCCCCCAATTTTGAAAAAAAATGTTTGCTGATTCAAATCAAATATTCACGGGTTTAAAAGATGTTCACAATTCCCAAAAATGTATTCAAAATTGTAAAAAATGTACGTGGATTTTTAAAACTTCCACATTTTCCGAAATTTTCACCAGTTTAAAAAATATTTATGATTCTAAAAAATTCCTCACGTTTTGAGAATATATATCCGCAAAAACTAAAAAGAAAATAAACAAAGAAAGAAAGAAAGAAAGAAAGAAAAAGAAAAGAAAGATCAAAGAAAAAGGCAAAAAAAAAGGAAAAATGAAAAAGGAACACAAAAGAAAAAAAGAAAGAGTAAAAGCAAGAAAAATATGGCAAAAACTAAAGTAAAAACTGAAAAACGGGCGGGGAAGGAATCTGAAACGGTCCTGGCCAAAAGAAAATCGGTTGCTTTGCGGTACACGCTAGGTCTCCAATGAGCGACATACACGCCAAATAGCAGACGGCCCAAAAACACATAGCGGCTTTCTTGTTTGATTTTTCTTTCGTTTTAGGCGGTATTTTCTTTGGCTTTTACGTCTCGTTCTCTGTCTTTTTTAATTTCTTTTCTATTTCATTATTAAATCATGATTTTTTGTTAAATTCATGAATCTTTCAAAGACATGAATATTTTCTTAAATTTGTGAACTTCTTTAAAAATCCATGAACTTTTTTCCGAATGTGTTAACCTTTTTGCAAATGCATGAACTTCATCAATCCACGAACTCTTTTCAACTTTCATGATTTTTTTTATCAAAACCCATGATTTTTTTCAAAGTCATGAACTTATTTTAAAATTCTATAATCTTCTTGAAATTTGCGAACTCCATTTTTTTAAAATCAATCAAAAATCATAACCATGATTTATTTTTGGTGCATGAAATGACCCCAAATTTTCCCAACAGGTGGGTGTTCCCATGTTAGAGCAACTCTAGCAGACCCCGCATCCGCCCCCGACCCGCAAAATAACCGCCAAAATGCGGGTACGGGCCGGAAAGCCTGCCCGACCAGACCCGCATCCCGCCTCGGACCGCAAAAAATTTTAGTGGGCGCGGCAAATTTCCGGCCCCAACCCGGGAAAACGCGGGTTTCCCCCTCGCGGCTGTGGTGTCCTGCATCACAGAGAAGCAGTTGGCGGGAGGGACATTTCAGCCCGCGCTCTTTTCCCCCTTCCTTCCGCCGCCGCCCGCCCTTGCTTCCGCCCGCCCGCCGCCGGCGATTCCGGCTATATCTGCGGGCGGAATCGCTCCGCGGGGCCGCCCCACACCCTCCCGCGCCGAGCCGCTGCACCGCCCCTCCGTATCCGGCGAGAAGAGCCGCCCCCCAGTCGCCGCTGCCGCTGGGATCGACCACCGCCGAGCGCACCACCCTCGTCGCCGCCTGAGATCACTCACCACCGGTTAGTCCCTTTTTTGTGATTTTCGCGAGCTGTGTAGTAGATTGACGCGCCGGCGTGCGTGTAGATGGAGTTGACCCCGTGCGAGAAGTTCTTGCTATCCGATTCGTCCGATTCGGAGGACTCGGATGTGGAGACCATGCTGGCAACCTTTCGGCAGCAAACATTGGTCATGGCGCTTGCCGTGAAGGAGCATGAAGACGAGTACCGAAAGAGGAGGCGAGGATCTACTGTCGGGCGTCTGTGCATTCCGCGGAATCGCCATCTTGGAAACGAGATGTTGATGCAAGATTATTTTTCGGAGAATCCTACATATCCTGCATACCTCTTCCGCAGAAGGTACCGAATGCGCCGATCCCTTTTTGTGAAAATTGTTGAAGCTTGCGAGGCAAATTGCCAGTATTTCACTCAGAGAAGGAATGCCGCGGACTTAAAGGGATTTAGTGCATATCAAAAAATCTTCGCAGCTATGCGGGTGATTGCATATGGCATTCCGGCTGACTATGCCGATGAGTATCTTCGCATTGGTGAAGATAGCACAATTGAGTATGTGCGTAGATTTGCGAAAGTAATTGTCCGTGTTTTTGGTCCCGAGTATCTTCGGGCACCAAATGAAGATGACACAAAGAAATTGATGGCAGCTAATGAGAGGAGAGGTTGGCCTGGGATGCTAGGTAGCATTGATTGTATGCATTGGAATTGGAAAAATTGCCCCAAGGCTTGGCAAGGAAAGTATTGTGGCAAGTCTCGTGATGCAACAATTGTGCTAGAGGCCGTAGCATCCGAGGATTTATGGATTTGGCATTGCTTTTTTGGTATGCCCGGCACACTCAATGATATCAATGTGTTGCAACGCTCTCATTTGTTTGCTAGGCTTGCAAGTGGTGATGCTCCTGCTTGCAACTACACTATCAATGGGCACGAATACACAAAGGGGTACTATCTTGCAGATGGTATATATCTCTTTGGTGCACATTTGTCAAGAGCATCTAAGAACCCAAAACAAAAAAAACAATGTGAATTTGCAAGGGTGCAAGAGGCAGCCCGAAAAGACATTGAAAGAGCATTCGGTGTTTTGCAATCTAGGTTTGCCATTGTCCGAGGTCCTGCTCGTTTTTGGGATAAGAAAACCCTGAAGAACATCATGACTTGCTGTGTTATTCTGCACAATATGATTCTTGAAGATGAGAGAGGAATGGACTTAGAATTCTTTTACGATAATGTGGGTAGCCGTGTCAAACCAGCTAGAGACTCAAACCGCATTAGAGCTTTTCTTCAGACATACAAGGAGATTGAAAATGCAGACACACACTTTCAACTTCAGGAAGATCTCATTGAGCACCATTGGCAAAGGGCTGGACAATGACTAATTTTTGTATTCATTTGTATTTGTATTCATGACAAGTTTTGTATTGCATTATTTTAAGTTTGCTACGGTGATTTGAATAATTATTTGTAATGCGGATGATTATTGTTTTATGTTTGATTTGAATAATTCAGTTTGTTTTTTATTGTTGAATTATGTTGGATTTGAGATTTGCGGGCTGATGATTTGCGGGGATGCAGCGGCGCAAAGAGCAGAACCCGTATAGCCGACCCGTAAAAAAGCATATCCCGCAAATATACTTTTTTACGGATCCGTTTGGGGGGTCTGCATCTGTGCCAGCCCGCACCGGCCCGCAAAAGCTGTTTTGCGCGAACTGCATACGCGTTTTGCGGGCCGGCGTTTTGCGGGGTCTGCTAGAGTTGCTCTTAGGCATCCATGTCAAATTTGAACTAATTCTGACACCGTATGCAAGTTGCATCATGTCCAACCGTTTATCGGTCATTTTTCACCTAGAAAACTTCAGAAAAATGCAAGATTTGTTGAAAAACAAAAACAACTTGGCTCAGTGCCTTTAATTGGTCATATAAGCTCATGATAATTTTGTTCCTTGTCTAAAGGATGCCAAAAAAATACGCTCTCAAACTGAGCCTTCTTGCCTAACCGAACACCCCTCCATTGAACATGGTTTATTTTTAGACATGCAAGAAATAACCCCAACTTTTTCGAGCAAGTGGGCATGGCATGGTAGGCATCCATGTCAGGTTTGAACGAATTCTGATACATTATGCAACTTGTGTCACATCCGACCATTTATCGGGCTTTTCTCACTAAGAAAACTCTAAAAAAATGCAAAGCTAGTTGAAAAGTCAAACAACTTGGGATGATGCCTTGAATATGTAATATAAGGCTATGAAAAAAATGGAGCCAATTCAAGGATGTCGAGAAACAACGTGCTCTCAGACGAAGCCTTCTCGCCTACCCGAAAATGGTCTAGTTTTGCACACTCTTAAAGTAACGCTAACTTTTGAAAGTAGGTGGGCGTTCCCATGGTGCGTCCATGCTAGGATTGAACGATTTCCGACAGCGTAGTTAAGTTGTGACACGTCCGACCATTTATCGACCTCTTTTGACAGAGAAAACTCTAGAAAATGCAAAATTTATCAAAAATCAAAATAACCTGGCATGCTGCCTTGAATTGGTCATACAAGCCAATGAAAAGAATGGAGACATTCGCTGGTTTTCGAGAAACAACGTGCTCTCAATCGGGGCTTTCTGGCCTACCCGGACACCCTACGTTGAACATGGTGTTTTCGGGACATTCTTGAAATTACTAGAATTTTTGCCAGAAGGTGGGCATGCCCATCGTAGGCATCCAATGCCAAATTTGAAGAAAAAATATTTAAAATTATAATTTAAATAGGAACTTAAAACTGTTATTTAAACTTTTTAACATAACTAATAAATACAAAGGGATAAAAGGGAAAAGGATAATAATTGAAAGAATTCAATAAATGTTTGACAGGAAAAAGAATTTAAAATCATAATTTAAAAAAATTCCTTAAAAATAACAATATTTCAAAAAAAATTAGACCAAAAAGAATAATACATTCGAAAGGAGAAAAATGAATTAATGATAAAAAACACTTAGGCCTTGGCCCAACTAGATGACGGTATCACTCCCGTCGGACGCCTATTTTCTAAACTTATTTGCATTTAAAACAAAGTGCTCACATTCCCAAAAATGCTTGGAAAAATCAAAAATTGTTCATGTTATAATTTTTTGTTCCAATTTCAAAAAAAGTTCATGTTTTCCAATTTTTTCTTCATTTCAGAAAATGTTCACGAAAATAAAAAATGTTGTGCTTTTCCAAAAAATAATGAAGTTAAAAATATTCTTATTTTGAATTTCTCTTCACTAATTCAAAAATAAAAACAGGAACTCAAAAAATATCCTCGATTTAAGAAATTCTTAAAAAATTCAAAAAAAGTTTTCTTTTCCCAATTTTGGTCGGGGTTTCTAAAAATGTTCTCATGTTTTCAAAAAATATTCATGTTTTTATTTTTTCCCATGTTTTTCTTAAAATAGTTGAAACTTAAAAAAGAATCTGAATTTTTACAAACTGTTCAAGCTAAAAAAAATTGTTTACATTTTTTCAAAAGATATTCGGAATCCCAAAAGTTCTTCACATTTTCGAAAAATATTTTGGAGTTTCGAAAATTGTTCATATTTTTCAATGAAGTTTGGAGATTCATAAATTATTTGCTATTTATCAAAACTATTTGGCATGCGCAAATTGTTCACATTATTTTCAAGAAAAGTTTTGTTTTTTTAAAGAAATTGTTTTAGATATGAACGCTGTAGTGTTGTCCTTATATAATTCGTGCTGTAAAAAATCACAAGCTGTGACTTGTTCGCGTGGCAGCTTGTGATTTTTTACAAGTCACGGCTTGTGATTTTTCCAATAGCATAATTCTCACATGGAACTACAGCGGGAATATCGCCTAATTCTCACCTATTTTCCCAGATTCCCTATTGAGCTCGGGATTTTTTACAAGTCACAGCTTGTGATTTTCCCTTCGCCAATAGCCTGAGATATCAAGTTCGAGTCCTCTAGAAATTCTTTTATCCGAATATTTGTTCTACAAAAAACTGATAGACATGATTTAATGGGCCAGCCTAGGTGCGCAAGAAGTGACGGACGTGACTTAAAAGGCTGGCCCAAGAGCGCGAGAACAGACACAGAAAGCCTCGTACAGGCATACAAAAAAGTGGGTATATTGTGTCAAAGGTCCGTATTGCCCTTTATCCGTTTTGTGAGTGCTGTTGGCAGAGCTTATTTTCGGCATGGATCGATTAGTATTGAGCTGAGCAGTGCAATGGACCAATGGTCAGTGGCCTAAATTTCACATGAAACTTTGGTTTTGTTCTTTTTTTGGGTTATGTTGTGTCAAAGGTCCGTATTGTCCTTTATACGTTTTGTAGGGGGGTTGGCAAAGCTTGTTTTTGGCATGGATCGATTAGTATTGAGCTGAGCAGTGCAATGGACCAATGGTCAAGGGCCTAAATTTCACATGAAACTTTGGTTTTGTTCTTTTTTAGGGTGAACACTGTGGTAGTTTTTCCCACAGATTTTCCCTTCAGATTGATGAGCACCATGACAAACAAGGTTGCATGGGCGAATCTATTGTACATGCTTTAACTGGCTTGAGCTTGCCCTCCAACCCAATAAATTTTGCCTTTACTGCTTATGATCAGGCCCAGCCCAGCAAATCGGCTGCTTTTTGGCCCATCTCAGTGCCTTCCTCGCTTGTTCGAGCCTGCCCTACGATTACCTTCTTTTTTTTCGAATGTTGGCAGTAGAGCTGCCAAATTCATTGATCAGAAGAAGTGTTACAAGAACCCTCCGAGGAGGAAAGCACAGCAAGGGCTAGTGCAAAAAGAAAAGAAAGCAAAATGTCGGCACCACCACAAACCCAAGCACCACCAAACAAGCCATGCACACCAACGGAAACCATCGCCGGGTCTCCAAGGTAACGCCTCCAAGGAGGAAGTGATGTCAAGGACAACACCGTTACCCGATCTGGCATAGCCAAATCTAAGGTTTTCACCCGAAGACCACAAGCTATATGGTACAAAGAGAAAATGAGCTTCACGGCGGTACCTTCAAGGAGGAAGACGACATCCGTAGACGCCGTTACCGTCGGCACTGACCAGATCAATGCAGAATTTTCATCCGAAGCCGAGCCTTTCACCAACTGGATCCGAGGCCTACCAGCGTCATCGGCCAGAAACAGGCCATGCATGCATACACTACCAGGGACGGGCTTGCCACCGCCACACGCAGAAACTCGGCGAACGCGAGCCAACCTAGCTGGGCCGCCCCGCCGCACGCAGCCCTGGGCGCCAAACCAGATCAGGCCATCCCCAGCCTCCGTGCGCAGAAACTGGGCGAGGATCCGCACCGCAGCGCACAGGAAGTGCCGAGTTAGAACCAGAGCTGGCCGGCTTGCACCGCCGCGCGCCGAAACTGAGCAAACACCATGCCAAACTAAACGCCTCGCACCGCCGCGCGCAAGGACAGAGCTAACCGATCTAGATCTGGTCTGCCTGGAAAACCTACTCTGCACCACAGCCGCTGCACGGCGCCGCTACTCCCAAAGCAGGACGTGAACACACTCGGAAAGGAGGGCCCACTAGCCTTCGCCGACCCCACCGAACAGCCACAACCGGCGCGACCTCGGGCAGCGAGATCCAGTGACAGAGACATCAGATCGAGCACGGCCGCGGCAAGGTCCGCACCTTGCACGCAAGCCTGCACCCGACGCCCGCACTGGCAAGCCGCGCCCACCGCGCCTGCCTAGCGCCCGCTCGCCGCACGTCGCGCGCGCCACCACCTGCTCGCCGCGCCCGCCTAGCGCCCCGGCGCCCACTCGCCGCGCGCGCCACCACCCACCGCGCCTACTGGCGCTTCGGCGCCTGCTCGTCGCGCGCGCCACGCCCGCCTCGTCTACTAACCGCGCGCGCCATGCCCCCACGCCTCTCCTTGGCCGAGCGGCCCCGCACCGCCCTGACCTCGCGAGAGGGAAGAAGAGGAAGGCCCCGCCGCCGCAGACGCCGCGCGGGCTTTGCCCGGCGGCGCTTGCCGGCGGCGGTGAGGGGAGTGGGTGGATCTGGGGGAGGCTGGTGCGGCGGCTAGGGTTTTCGCCCGGGTCACCCGCGGGGTGGGGCGACACGAGCGAAGAGTTACAACAAAGATAGTTTTCCTACGATTACCTTCTAGATTCGCTACTGCAAGGTTGTATGTTGAGTTGAACCTCTTGCGTGTATATCATGCTGGTTTCATTGTATGGAGGGTCCTGTGTGCATAGTCATATTGTATGGTGAATGTTTTTTTCATCAAGTTTGGAGGCTTAACACGTTTGCCATGTGGTATACTCTGTGTTGAATGATATATAGTGAAACTTACTTTTATAGTATAGATAATCAAATAATCAGTACCGAGGTGGTTTGGATGTCGAGTTATGTCACGCTCTGGCATAAAACGCAGCCTTTTATTTTTTCTAATTGAGAGGGACCATGTTAAAAAAAACCTCCTAATTCTGAGTGCAGCATTTCGGTGTCGAGACTCATCTACACCCGGTCAGAAAAAGATTACAAAAAGAAACTTTTTTCCAAATTTGTTATGCATGGTAGAAAATTTATTGCGTGAGGTCCGCTCTACTTTTCAGATCATTTGAACATCTGGGTAGCTCTCAGCAAAAAAGACAAATCGGATCAGTATAGTGCATAAAAAGTAAGCTTTTTTACAGACCCCGAATTTGTCTTTTTTTTCCGAAAGCTGATCAGATGTCCAAATGATTTGAAAATTGAAGCGAACCTCACGCATCAAATTATCTACCATGCAGAAAAAATGGAATTTTTTCTAGTATTTGTGTTGATTTTTTTCCTCGGTGCGGGTGCAGATGAGCCTGGGCTCAGAAGTGGATTATCACTTAATTCTCACCTATTTTCCCAGATTACCTATTGAGCTCGGGATTTCCTCTTTCCTCGACGCCTATTGAGTCATCACACACTAGTGCAGCTTTCCTTTTTTTTTCATTCATTAGCGCCCGTACGTAAGCGGTAGCAGCTTTTGGACTAGAGACTCTTAACACATGCTTCAAACGGAAAGCGATATATTTTTTCTCTAAGCGCCTATATAAGAGTCCTTGCGTTATAGAAGACCTAACACAATTGGCACATAGTAATCCACTATATCTGTATGGCTCCAAAATCGTATGCACCACGTCCGAGGAGGCTGTCACCAAGTATATTCTGGTGCGCCCGTTCTGCTCCGCCAATTGTCTTTATCAACGGAATGAAACAAAATTCTTCTCCCTCCTTTCCAATAGAAAATCACCAATGAGCATAGATGTTTCAGTCGCTAATTTGATTCACCACAGACATCGAAAGCAAGTTGAGCAATAAAAGAAACGGAAGTGGGCTAGTCCATTTCTTGAGCAGCACAACCACAACGTACTCTTCTCTCACTAATTTGTGTCCTACCCGAAATCACAAGAATGGCTGAGATTGTCAAGTCTGTCATTGTTGGCGAAGCAGTTAGCCGGATTATTTCTGGTATTGCCCCCACCAGCAAAAGGCCGGACAGATCAGTTGAAGAATCAGCAGGGGGTTGTGGCCTAGAGAGGCTGGAGATGGCGCGCATCAAAATGGAGGCCGCGCTCCATACGTCTGACAAGTGGCAAATCACCAACACGTCCCTGCTCCATTGGCGGAAGAAGCTGAAGCGTGCTGCCCAGGACTGCGACGACGTAGCTCGTAGATGCAGGCAACTCTTTCGGGAAGAAGAGGAGGCGGAGCAGGTGGTAAGGCAATCCTCGTTTCCTAGACAGATGGCTCATGCGACCAAGGTGTTCATCTCCTCTTTGGTCGGCCGTGACAATGACCATTGCTCTGCGAACAGCACCACCGCCGCCGCCGTCCGAAGATTTGAGAAGCTTGCAGATGGTGCAAGTGAATTCATGAGTTTTGTACAGCTCGGTGGAACGCCGCGACAGCACCTATTTTTTGACCCTCTTATTGGGCATATCTTCAGGGGCAAATCACTGATATATCAATTGTTGCATCCAGGCGGCCGGTACAGCTTCTTTAGCATACGGCCGATTGGTTTCGACGAGGGTGGGCTAGAGGCCATTCTATCATTCATGTACGAAGACCGCAAGGCGCCCAAAAATAATTTTGGGCTCGTGGTCATGCTGCGTCTTTCGGAGAGTACAGACATAATCGGAACTACAGTCAAGTGCTTGCGACTGCTAACACCAAACTTCAAGTCCACGGCTGATATGGTCATCAGAGAGATCATCCAGCTCCCTACGCAAGATTTGTCGTGTGTTGCACACAACGGACACTTGAACGACATCCATAGAATTTTGGTCAGATGGTTTCGCCCAGATCCATTATGTTGTCAAGGATACGAGCACAACGTTGTGCCTTCTTGTCACATCGGTAGCGACAACGCCAGAGGAAACAAACTAAGATTTTCTAGCATATTTCCTGAACCAGCCTGCGGAGTGTTTTTCTGGCGTCATATCTCAATATCGGAGTACAGTGACGTGTCGGGATCAACTGTAGTTGTTGGTCATGACGACACGTCTTCTTTGGAGAATTCCCCATCTTTGAAGCTTGGAATTATGTTACTGCCTCATGACTCCTTGGAGGACCCCCAGTCTGATGGTTCTGCGATAGAGGTGATCGATACAGAGAATTCACACCACCTCACAGATGTAACTCTTCCCCTGGACCAACTCGACAAGATGCTGATTCCCAAGGCAACAGAGTATCTTCATCATAATGCCAAGGCTAGGACGTACCAGGTATGTTGGAGGTCTAACCATGGCAGTGCACATCTATGCGTGGAGAAGTCCATCACCGAAAGACGGCCCGAGGTACGCAGAGCTACGCGGCAAGGAAGGAACATCAAGAGTACTAAGGGGCTTTCTCAAGTAAAGCAGGATTGGCAGGTGCGGTTGCGGAAGCAGG
The DNA here is from genome assembly GCF_018294505.1 of Triticum aestivum. Classification (NCBI taxonomy): domain Eukaryota; kingdom Viridiplantae; phylum Streptophyta; class Magnoliopsida; order Poales; family Poaceae; genus Triticum; species Triticum aestivum. The sequence continues at coordinate 579,632,510 of NC_057802.1, read as the reverse complement.
CGGGTGAATCTTTCCGAAAACTATGGGTTGTGCGTTCCTCGGAGAGGTTGCAGAGCTCGTTTACCACATGGCTCGGCGGCCGGTTTGGACTAAACTAGTGATAAATGCAATGGCTTCACATGTGTTTCAAAATCATCAATTTGACAACCAAAATATGTGGAAACTTTTGATACAACCGTTACAGTGATTGGAGATTTTAGGGGCCGTCCATCCACTGTGATCAAACGGTGAAGAAATAAGAGTTACGAGGAGTTACAAGACTAAAATTACATGAAATTACAAATAATGGTGGGACCATTACAAAATTATGGTGGGGCTGGCATTTTGTAAAGGGGTAGATCCGTCCAATTCAGTCAAGGCAGATACATGTCCTTTTCGCACCCTCACTGTCTGGCCCTACAGTTCTGGGTCGCTTGTCGGTTGTTCCCTTAGAAAATCCGTTCCCCTATCTGTTCGAAGCAGCAGGGTAGGATAGGGCGGAGCCACCAATGACCCCGACGGTGGCGGCGGCAGAGGGGGGTCAGCGAGGATGGCCGCTGGGGCGAGGAGGCGGAGCCGATGACCCCGGCGGTGGCGGCGGCGGCAGAGGGTTCCCATGGGCTCAAGGACCGACGTCCGATGTGGTCGCAGTTTCCCACCGTCAAGAGGTAGATCGAGCGCACGGCGGCAGTAGCCATCCAGAGGAAGAGGAATAGCACCCTGTGTCGGATGGGCGGCCGTGGCGTTACGGAGGAGGCGGGGAGAAAGGCCAACGGTGGCCCCGTGAAGGTCGAGGAGGCCGTCGCCTCGTCGTGCAACGCGCGATGGTGGACCGGTGGGCGTCCAAGAGGAAGTTGACCGCCAAGGCATCCCTGTTTCTCGTACAGCTCCGGTTCGGCAACGACTCCGGCAAGGACGTCCTAGCGGCAGGCGGAGGAGTTCACCGAAGGAGCCGGAGTACAAAGGTATATTCCCCCTTCTCGGTGCTTTTGATTAGAATCAGTAGGTAGTGATTAGAGTCGGTAGGTAATACAGAACATGGTAAATTTCGTTAGAATATGGCTTGCAAGTTGATGGATTCAGAACCTCTGTGCTCTGAAAAACAGTTACGGTAGGAGATTCAGACAATGTTCTTCTCATTATTGTCTTCTGTCCTTTTTAGGGATTTGGCAATGTTGGCTCTTGGGCTGCCCAATTGATCACTGAAGCTGGTGGCAAGGTGGTCGCCAGCAGACGATGTCACAAGGTCTATTGAGAACCCCAATGGCATTGACATTGCCAAGCTGATGAAGCACTCGACATAGAACCTCGAATCAAGGGCTTCGGCGGAGATGACCCCGTCGACCCGACCTCGCTGCTCACGGAAGAGTGCAATGTGCTCATCCCGGCAGCTCTCGGAGGAGTCATAAGCAAGTAATTAGTGCACTATATTAATGAGTAAAGAAGAAGCAAAAATAAAAATTAGTCATATTTGACACCTCTTGCAATTTATTGCATATACGCCGATCATGACCTTCCACCCCACAGTAGCCACATTTCCTCTTTGATCTTTGCTTCTTTATCTTTTCCTGCAACCTTTTCTCGGGGCACCTCGGCCTTGCACATGCAATGGATCCAGAACCTCTTCCAACTCTCCAGAATCAATTTCCATCGTCTGTGGCAGCACCGGACCAAACCTAATGCATTAATTCCTCCTGGCCACGGCTTGATTCCTTGCTGCCATCTTGTGCACTCAGAACCATCGTGAGACATTGATACTCCTCACTAGGTTGACATGCCCGGAAACATATGCCGTGTGACTCAAATTCTGCAACTCACGGTACCTCACAAGGCTTTTCGACTAGTCATACATCTCGCTCTTTCTGGTCGGAGGGTAAGCAGACTTCGCACTCGTCATTCACCTCATGGGAACACAACACCTGGGCGGCAGTTCCACTTGACGTATTCCCAAGATGTAAAATATGTGAGAGCAAGGTGTGCCCAAGCATTCCAGCTTACGGCAAGAACAACTGATCCTGTACAAAGAATCTTCCTTCACCTCACAGTGCACCTCGAACTTCATCTCTCTTCTATCCATCTTAGCCACAACGTATGTAGTCAACTCCCATGCCTCTATTATGTTGCTGATAACACATTTGCTGACCGCATTTATGCTCCATCTGAGCAACTGAGATACAAGGCGTGAAAACCTAGGCAGCATGTTTCTCAAGACTTGAAGCATCCGCGTCTGTAAATGGAATGGACTGCAAGGCCACGATGTCTAGGATGGCCTCATTCAAGCGTTATTTTGAGGCAACACTCATAGTGCTTTATCATATCAAAAAATGTCATCTTACCCTCAAGATGTGTATGTAACACAGAGTTGAGGCTCTCACTCCGCTAATTGCTGCTCAATCCTAAGGAACAGCGCCCCACCAGGTATGGAGCACACCACAGCTTCCTCATCTGATACATCGGATGTACTCCTCACTTGTTACTTCATTCCTTCGTAAGAACTCTGTCCATTTTCTCTCATGCTCTTCAATAGAAGACGAGTCATATATGAAAGATCTGAATTCTTCCCCAAACTCGTCATCATGTTGATGTCGTACAATGTTCTGCTGAATGTGCCATACACACAACCTATGGTTTGACTCAGGCCACACCACTCTGATTGCTCTCTACACTGGAAGGTCCCCGTTAGTGATTACAGACATCAGATGCTTCTGCGACATGGCCTCCAAAAATATCCGCAACATCCACTCGTACGCCTCGTTAGTTTCGTGAGAAATGATCCCACATCCAAAGATAACAATGTTGCGGTGTGATTCAACCCGACAAATGGCACAAACAACAGATTGTATTTATTGGTCTTGTATGTGCTATCAAAAACAACAACATCATCGAAAGCCTCGTAGTCAAGCCGAGATTGAGTATTGGACTAGAACAATCCCTTCAGATGCCCATCTTTATCAACCAAGTATTTGAAGAAATAATCTTGGTCTCTCTCTTGACGTGCCATCATGTGACGGATCACCATCTGAGCATCACCGGCAGTGACTGTTTCGTGCTTGTAGTGATGGAACAAGTTATAGATGTCCCTCGTCGTGCATCCAACCTGGTCATATTCACCATACTGCATGCACAACATATCCATAATTTTGTGTTTTCGGATTCCAACACGTTCCATCTTTATAATGTCCGCTTTCTGCTCGCCGCTGATTTTTCTGTGGGAACGCAGAAAGCAAAAAAGGTCTCGTGGGGACAGAGGATGGTTGTGCTCATCGATGAAATCCTTCACAAACCACCGCCCCGTTTTCGCAACTCTTGCAATGACAAATTTCACTTTACACCCCACACAAGTGATATTCCGTGGCTTCCTCTTCCTATCTTCTCTCTTCCTCTTCAGCAACCTTCACGGCTATAGATAAGTTTCCTCAGAATTATCTTCACGTTCGCTTCATCCCACTCAACATATCATTTCCTCACACTAAAGCCTTTCTCAGGAGCATACTTGTTACAGAACTCAAAACCCTCATCCTCGCTACCAAACATCCTGCTCACAATGTCTTCGTACTCAGCCATACACTCAGCACTTACATGGGCCATGTATTCCTGCATATCACATACAAATTAACAACTAGTCTTAATCATGCACCGGAAGTAAAAGAATTTTCCTGCTCACATATTCCTCTGAACAAAAAAGGTCAAAGTTTTAGAAGTTCATCATGGCTTATTTTGTTCAGGTTAGTCTATGTTTTGTTCTCTTTTTCTCAAGATAAAACATTAAACTAAGTGATGTTCTTGCTGCTTAAATTTAACGGATATTGCAACAAAGAAGTTCAGTTCAATGTTGTTGCTACTGCACCTCTTTTACAAGATTCAGATTTATGCTAGCTAAAAATTGTACATACTGTGCCATCCAATGGACAATTCTATGCACTATTTATGCGGTAGAAGATGAGTAATATTTAAAATCTGTCCATTGCTTTTCATGGCAACCAATCATAACACAACACTTGACATGATAGAATTGCTCATAATTGTGGATGGTTTGTCATGTTCTGACAGAACTATTTGGTTGCAGCATGTCTCAGAAGTGAATTAATAATATGGTGTACAATGAAGCTAATTATTCTAGTCAAGTGGTCACATAGTCTTCTTATCATCAGAATCAAATATAGACAATCAGTGGGGTTGGAACATGTTTACGATAAATTACCTTTAAAACAAGCTCAAAGTATTGAATGTTAGAATCCAGTGTAGTCAGAGTATAAGGCTTGACTACTTCCTCACCAGTAGCATCCTTCCCTCTACAGTCGGTCAACAAAATACTGAAACCGGAATCAGAATATTCGACTAACTCCATGTACCAAAAAGAATGACCATAACTCAACATCATAACAGTAGAACAGGATATGAGCAGTACAAGTGTTCAGACTTGCATCTTATATATTGGCCAATTGCAAGGCCCAACACAGAAGTAGGTCTAGGGAAACAAATTTGAACTTGGCCACATTATGACTGATCCGTCTCTTCTGCACAAGATCATACCCCATCCATTAATTTTTTTTATCATACACAAACTTCAAAAGCAGTAATCTTGAATGCAGCAAATAATTTTGTCCACGGGGTACTAAATGTGAAAATGAATCACATAAACAGTTTAAAATCCGCTACAATATGCAGGTGCAGAACCATGCAAACTAAATCATGCTGCAACTTTGGATCCAAGTTCAAATTTAATAATCTACTGTGGACTAAGGATTCCCAGCTGCACTACGTAAGGTCGCCGACTGCTCACAATATATATTTGCAGTTAAATTCCCCTGACATCCGGCGATGGTCCGACTAGCAACGCGCGGGCCGAGGGGGTAGGGGAGGGAAAGGTACCTGTCCATGGAGTGCTCGCCTCGCCGGCTGCTTGACAGAAGGGAGGCGCTGCAGTGGGCAGTGGGGCGGGGGAGACTTCGGTGGGCTCTGCGCGCGGCAGCGGTCAGTTAGCAGTTCCTGGCGTTGGGCCAGAACCCTGGTGGCAGGAGCTAAACCGGGGAGGAGGACTGCTGGTGCTTGCCTCGAGCGGGGCCGCCGCGGGATCTCTCGATCGAAACGGTGGAAAGGGCGGCGGCGGCGGCTATGTGACCAGAAACAGAATGATTTGCGTGGGGGACGGGCGAGCTAGCTAATTCTCCTGCGGAATGGATTGGAGGACCATTCTACCCTTTTGACCAAAAAATAATTCTTTAACTGATTTTCCAGATCTGGCGGTCAAGAAAAACTAAAGGTGGAGTTACACGAAATTACAAGTCGTAACTCGCCAATCACCCTAAAAAGCTCAACTTTTGTAGGTACAATTTACTAGTGGTATAGCCGATATCATGCCCAGGGCCGGCCTGAGATTTTGGGGGCCGGGACGAGACTAAAATTCTGGCCCTATTAAGCATATGACTACATGATCATGTCTAGACACATAATTCATGAGTAGATTTCTGAAATATACTTTTGGAATGTTGGATTCTAAAACGCACAAAGAAGAAAATAGAAGTACCAACCTTCAGTGAATCTCATAGGGTATCTCATAGGGTATCTGGTATGGATGAAGAGTGGTGACTTGGCCCACTCTCCTACAACTCCTTCAGTGAATTATTCAAAAGTACCAACCTTTGAGACATAACTCAATTTTCTCTCTGAGAGTGAGGAGTCGTATAATGAAAAGATTTGAAAATATCAAAAAGAGTCAAAAATTGCTGATTTTTTTTGTGACGAACACGGCTTAGCGTAATACTCAGGTGAAATGTTTCGAGAAGGCATGACTTCCGTGTATTTTAGACCCAAAAAAGTTGATACCATATAAAAGTTACTATTCCCTATTTTGGACTTGCAAAAAAAATTCCGCTGAATAACACGAGAGTTATTCCTCTGTGAAACTTTTCACCCCGAGTATTACGCTAGGTCATCTTTGTTACAAAAAAGTTTAAATTTTTTTTAACTCTTTATGATTTTTTAAAGGTAGTGATTGGTATTGTAGCTTAGCTTTGTAGAGCATAGGTGTGGATGATGGATAAGAGTTGATTGCTGATTAAACTTAAGAGTCTAATCCTAGGCTGATTTTGTGCTAATTTTCAGCCGAGCAAATGAAGTTCTTAAACTTGACTAATTCGGCCCTACTATCGATGGCTCCTCTCCCTTCTCCCCCTTCGTCCCCTCGCGTGCCGCTCCCCTCCTCCCCCCTGCCCTCGCCGTGGCCCATGGCTCCCCCCTCCCCCCTCCCCTTCCTTCCCTCCCGCCACCCCCTCCCCCCCCGTCTTCTGCGAGTCGGGATGGCTCTCCCTGCTCCTCTTCGGCGGCGTCCTTCCCCGGATCGCGTTTCTGGGTGTTGGGCGACTCTGTGGAGTCGGATTCTGACTCGGCGGAGGATGCCTCGTCGGGTGTGGTCTCGATGGTGCCGCCCGTGCTGGCGCCGGGCCACGTCCGGAAATTTGCTCCGGGTGGCAGGGGTCGGCCGGTGTCGTTTCCCTCTGGGTCGTCTGGGTGGTGGTGCGTTGGCTGGCGACGGCGCCGTGCGGGACGGGGCCCGGCACCCTCTCCTGAGTGTGGTATCCTCGGTTCCTCCCCGTCCGCCGGCCTGTTGGATTTGGGTGTTGGTGCTTCTCCGGTCGCTTGTCCTATTCGCCCTCCTCCTCGCCGGCCTGGGCCGGTGGCGGCGGCGGCGGCTTCGCCGGTGTGTGCGGGGGCGGGCGGTGGCCAAAACCTAGATCCGGTCTGTTCTTTGGTCGAAATGGGCCTTGGTGAGCTCGTGGGCCTAGCGGTGCCTGGATCGTCTCGAGCTGGGCCGCCCAGGCCCCCGGCTCTGTCGTCCCTCGTGTCGTTTCCCCCCTCTCGTCTATGGGCCCGGGGTAGTTGGTTGTGGCCACTGCTCCGCGTCCGCCCCCTTCCCGAGCCTGCGATCCCGTTACGGCCCACTCGGCCCTCTCTGGCCTGGCCTGTTGTGGGTATTTATGGGTGCGTCGCGGCGCTTCCCCCCCCCTTCCTAGGGTTTCCGGCGTCCGCCGCTGATATCCGCAGGGTGCGTCGCCCTATCCGCCAGTTCTCCAGATCCGCTCCCTCCCCACCCCCACTTCTTCTCTCCTTCGCTGAGGTGACCGCCATGGACAAATCTCGGGGTTCCTCCTCCGAGGCCCTTTCGGGTAGCAAGCGTGCCCGTGAAGCGTCGCCGGGCGATGGGGTCGATCTGGCCTATGAGGCGGAGCTGCGGTCCAAGCTCGAATCGGAGCGGGCGCTGCGCGTGCTGCCTTCTGAGCGGGAGGAGTGGGAGGTGGGGGCGGAGCGCTCCGTGGCCAGATCTGGGTCGGCGGTCCCTTGCGCGGGGCTGGATCCGTGGGAGGCCGCTGCTGCTTCGGCTGGCGGTGGTTCCTCCTCGTCGACGCCGCGCCCAGCTCCGGCCAGGGGCCCGATCCCTCCGCCTCGGCCCCCTCCCCGCTCGTTTGCGGCGGGCGGTGCCTCTCGCTCGGGGCCGCGCTTCGGGCCTGGCTCCTCCTCTTCGCACGCCGGGGATCGGCGCCCCCCTCCTCCTGCTTCGGGTCCCCCTTCTGCGGTCCGTGGCGATGGCATCCTGCCGCCGCCACCGCCTCCCCCTCCTCGCCAGCATCCTGCCTCCTCGGGCCCCTCACCGACCCTGACTTGCTTTGCGTGCCACCGCCCGAATCACTTCCAATCTAGATGCACTAATCCACCCTTCTGCCTCATCTGCCGCTCGGACGGCCATCTCACTGTCGACTGTCGTAACCGTACCAAGATTCCCTCTTTCATCCAGTTTGGCTTGGGTATTCCCGGATGTTCTTTCTTCGCTCTAGATGCTGATGTTCCTGTGGTGATGGTTGCGCCGTCCCTCTCTAATGCGGCCATCGTCACGGTGTGTGGTCAGCTGATCTCTCCGCAGACCCTCTTGGATGGCTTGAAAATTTGGGACGATGGTGGCTGGGATTGGCAGGTGTGCCAGCTTTCAGAGTATGAATTCGCAGTGGTTTTTTCCTCTAAGGACTGTCTACGGATGATCTCCTCGTGCACCAGTTTTACCCTCCCCCTCAACCAGCTTGTGGTTTCTGTCAAAGCAGCTACTTGTGGTGCCAAGGCGGTGGGCCCGCTTAGCAAGATCTGGGTGCTAGTTGACGACGTGCCCGTAGGGCTTCGATCTGTGGAGTTCATGATGGCGTTTGGTAAGCTCATTGGCAAGCCCATGGAGGTGGATTCGGAATCCCTGGGCAAGGTTGGCCCGGTTCGTCTCAATGTCTGGTGCATCGACCCCGTTTGTGTTCATGGCTCTGTGGATGTCTTCCCTTCTCCTGAGGGTGTGCGACTACGGGTTCGGGTGGAGGGTGCAGAACCCCGTGCTCCCCCTCCACCCCCGCCTCCTCCTTCCAAACCTTCGGACCAGGACAAGGATGGCACACAGGGGGATGGGTCGGCTGGGGGGCAGAACCCAAGTCGAGGAACTAATCTGCGTTTCACACAGTCTGAATGGGATAAGCTGGATTCGGATGAACGCGAGCTGCTCAAGGACAATGCCCCTGCCCCTAACCCTCAGAAGGAGGACTTGGCTTCTCGTGCCACTGGTGCTGGTAAGGGGACCCCATCTCTGGAGTTTGCTCCAATGTGCCTACTCGCCCACAGTCTCCCTCCTTCTCTGGGATCGAGGACCTTCCAGCTTCCCCCTTGCGCTCCACCGAGCCCTCAACTAAGAAGAAGAAGAAGTCTTCGGTCCGGAAATTTTCGACTAAGAGTCGGGCCTCCTCCACTTCCAAGCTGTCGGCAACGGGTCTGGCTCGGCGTCTGGACAAGGACCTGGGCTCCGTCTCGGGGTCTGGCCCTGGGCCGGCGTCGCCGATTCGGTGCTCCCCTGTGCTGCACTCTCCGGCATCCACGGCGCGGAAGGGTCGGCGTGTGCGCGACTCTGGCGTCTCGGTGGCGGTGCGGGCGGAGCGGCGTGCCGCGGCCAAGGACCTCCCTCCTTCAGGTTCGTCTGCCCAACCATCTCTCCCTGCCTCCCCTGTTCGCCTTGTTTTACCAGCTCTGTCAGATGACCATTTGCTGCATATCATGTCTGATATTGGGGTGGCTGCGATACCGGGGATGAGCTCCCCTTCTCACCTTCTTTCTGTCATTAGGGCCAATGAGGCAGCCCAGGCTGCCATTGCTAAGGCCGTTGAGGCCGCGAAAGGTGTTGGTCCTGCTGGTGCTCAGGGCCAAGCCGGGGGGCTGGAGGCGACAAATGGTTGTGGCCAGTCGTCGCCCCCCCCCCCCCGGTCCTTGCTAAGGTGGGGCGTCCCAAGCGATCTAAGCCTTGTGGGGCTCCGTGCAGATCGAGTCTCCGTATTAAAAACCTTTCCTTCAAATGAGAGCTCTATTCTGGAATATTCGTGGTTTCGGTGCTGGGGGCGCCGTGACCAGATTCATGACTTGGTTTGTGGTGAACATATTGACATTTTAGGGCTGGTCGAAACGTTCAAGGAATCATTTTCCCCTTCTGAACTCTCTGCGATAGCTGGGATGGATAGGTTTGATTGGCACCTTCTCCCCGCCTCGGGCCACTCTGGGGGAATCTTGATTGGGTCCAAGCGGGACGTTTTTGATTTCATTACTTTTGATCATGGCGTCTTTTGGGCTAGCTGTGTGGTTCATCATCGTCAGCTCAACACTTTGTGGGAATTTATGGTGGTTTATGGCCCTGCGGATCACACGCTTGCTCCTCTCTTTTTGGACGAACTATCGACTAAGATTGAAACATGTTCTATTCCTCTACTAATTGGGGGTGATTTCAATTTGTTACGTTCTCCGGCCGACAAGAATAATCCTAATTTCTCCTGGCCTCTTGCCAATGCTTTTAATGATTTCATCAGTAACTGCGCGTTGCGTGAGCTCCCTAGGGTGGGGGCGCGTTTCACCTGGTCTAACCATCAATCCTCGCCTGTCCGGTCGGTGCTGGACAGGGTTTTTGTTTCTGTTCAGTGGGACTCGCTATTTCCTCGCGCGTTGCTTAAGGCTAGGCCTGCGGTGGGCTCTGATCATGTTCCCCTGATCCTGGATGCGGGTATCCTCTCTCTTGTTTCTCCCTCCCGTTTCCAGTTTGATGCTTCTTGGCTTGTTGTGGAGGGTTTTTGCGACATGGTGGCTTCTAAGATCACTAATCTTCTCTCCTCTCCTCACCGCTCCTTTGGCCCCTTGGATGATTGGCACAAGCTATCTTATGAGTTGCGTAAATTCTTAAGGGGGTGGTCTCGGAATAGGGCGGCCGAGTTGCGTAGAGACAAGGAGTCCCTCGAATCTCAAATCCGGGATTTGGACCTATCTGCTGACACATCTGGGCTCTCACCTTCTCAGTGGGCTTCTCGCTACTCCCTGGAAGACGCTCTGTTGCTGCTCCACCAACAGTCAGAGATTTACTGGCGCCAACGAGGTGCCCTTAACTGGACCTTAAAAGGGGATGCTATGACGGCCTATTTTTTTGCGATCGCGAATGGCAGACGCCGCAGGTGTTTCATTGACACTCTGTTGATTGACGGTGTTAGAGTTTCTGACCAGTCCCCCATTATGAATCACATTGTTAGTTTCTATTCTACTCTACTCGGCTCTAAGCCGGACCCTGGGCTTGGCCTTTGTCCTGACTTTTGGGGTGAGGGGTCTAAGATCTCTCCGGACGAAAATTCGGACCTGATGGTTCCCTTATCTGATGATGAGATTTGGCAGGTGATTAGCTCGGCTAACCCGCATGCTGCTTCCGGCCCTGATGGTTTCTCGATCCCCTTCTTCAAAAAATTCTGGCCGCAATTGCGGCCTCTCATTTGTTCGATCATCCAAGGGTTCTGGTTGGGTACGGTGGACATTTCTCGCCTTAACTACGCTGTCATTACCCTTATTCCTAAAGTCAAGGGCGCGGATTTGATCTCGCAATTTAGGCCGATCGCCCTTATTAATAGCTTCGCCAAGTTTCCGGCTAAAGGGTTAGCCACTCGTCTCTCCCCCATTGCCCACCGTACCATTAGCCCTTTCCAGTCGGCTTTCATCAAGGGTCGTTTCATTCTGGACGGGGTCCTCTGTTTGCATCAAATCGTTCATGATCTTAAGATTCATAAGTCGAAAGCGGTGATTCTAAAATTAGACTTTGAGAAGGCCTATGACTCGGTGAGTTGGCATTTTCTGCGTAGAGTTTTATTGGCCAAAGGGTTCGAGGGGCCCCTCGTCCATAGGATTATGTAGTTGGTCTCGGGAGGCCACACTGCCATCAATGTTAATGGTCAGGTTAGCAAATTCTTTGCCAACGGTAGGGGCCTGAGGCAAGGCGATCCTGCCTCTCCCATCCTATTCAATTTCGTTGCAGATGCTTTATCTCGCCTCCTTTCTAGGGCGGTTGCCACTGGGCACAATACTCCGGTTTGCTCTAATCTCATTCCCCATGGTCTCACCCATCTCCAATATGCGGACGACACTATTATTCTGGTCGAGATGAATGAGGCCTGCCTTGCCCACCTCAAATTTATTTTCCTTTGCTTCGAGGCTATGTCGGGGCTTAAGATTAACTTTGCCAAGAGCGAAGTAGTTGTGACTGGTGTGGACGAGTCGGAAGCCGCGCGAGTGGCCCACCTTCTTAACTGTAAGCAGGGCTCCTATCCGTTCAAATACTTGGGGTTGCCTATTTCCCCGGATGTGCTACATGCCAAAGATTTTGCCCCGATAGTCACTAAGGTGGGAAACGGGGTCCTTCCCTGACAGGGTAGATATAATACGAACGCTGGTAAAGTGGCCCTAATTAATGCTTGTCTCTCCTCCCTCCCCATGTTCCTTATGGGCTTCTTTCTCTTGTCGGCTGGGATTCATGCTGGTTTTGACAAACACCGTGGGGCGTTTTACTCGAATGCTGCGGACAACCGTCGCAAATATCGCTTCGTCAAATGGAAATTGATGTGCAGGCCCAAAAACCTTGTGGGGTTAGGGATTCTCAATACTTCCATCATGAAGCAATGCTTGATGATTAAATGGTGGTGGAAGATTATGAGCGCTGAGGATCAACCCCTTTGGCTGTTGATCCTTAAGGCTAAATATTTCCCATCCTCAAGCCCGATGTTCGCTCTGCCGCGTGGTGGCTCTCAGTTTTGGAAGTCTCTGGTCAAAGTTAGACCTGTTTTTCAATCTTTTGTTAAGTTTGTTGTTGGGGATGGTTCCTCTATTCGGTTTTGGCTTGATTGGTGGTGTGGAGATTCACCTCTCTCGGTGACCTTCCCTACCCTTTTCTCTTACTGCTCTGAACCTAATATTTCTATTGCGAAGCTTGCTTCCCAGGGATGGAACCTGGCCTTCCGTCGCTCTCTATCGCCTGTAGAGTTTGAAGATTGGCAACGTCTTACTGCCCTCTTCCCTACGCTCTCGACGGTTAGGGACTCGGTGCTCTAGCCGCTTTCTGCCTCTGGGCGGTTTTCTGTTAAGTCGCTCTATTCTAAGCTAGTTGGTGGCACACCTACCAGTCGTTTTTCCCAAGTTTGGAAGGCCCGTATTCCCCCTAAGATAAAAAAATTCTTGTGGCAAGCCTTTCGAGGCCGGCTGCCCTCGGCTGATCAGATTCGTAAGAGAAACGGGCCGGGCTCCCAGTTTTGTGCTCTTTGTGGTGAGGTGGAAGACTCCGATCATATCTTTTTTCACTGTCACCTGGCTAAGCTTATTTGGAGTTGTGTGAGGGACTGGCTTCATGTGTCTTGGGCCCCTGCCTCCTTTGCCGAGTTGCGTAGCCTGGCATCCAACCTTTCCGGTGTTTCTAGACGGATCTTTTGGGTGGGCTTGGGGCTTTATGCTGGTCTCTGTGGACTACTAGGAACAAATTTACTATCGAGCACGTGTTTCCGGCTAAACCGGATGACTGCTTATTTAAATCGTGTGCTTTCCTGCAGCAGTGGAAATCATTGACTAAGGCCGACGACCAAGAGGCGCTATCTATGCTGATCGACAAAATCCGGACCACGGCGTCTCAGTTATGCAGACAAGAGCACGATGCTTGAGGGATTCTTTTGGGCCTGAGTCTTTAGCTTAGTTGGTTCCTTCTATTCCGGCCTGCGTGCCGTGTACTGGCGTGGGAGCCATGTACCATGACTTTATCCTCGTTGTCTTGCCCAGCGTTGGGGCTTGGGTGTGTTTGATACGTTTCGGTGATTCTATTGTTACCTGCCTTATGGCTTTATTTATAAAGTCGGGCCGTATGCCTTTCGTGTAAAAATGATTCGGCCCTACTCGTGTTAGACTGTTAGCAACGCCTGCGTGCACCTGTTGGCTGTTGCCTACTTAATTATATATATAGTGCTAGCAATCAACGGCGCCGCACCCACGTAGGCCCAGCGATTACTACTACTCGGTGCTTCTTGCTTTGATTGGGCTCGACACGCAGCTAGGTGGTTTCAGGGCTTTCTGCTTCAGGCCAGGCCAGAGTCGCGGCAGGCGGGGCATGCAGGAACTGCTCTCTGCGCTCGCCAACCAACCACCCACCACCGTCCCCGCCCACGGCTCCGACGGACTCCGTACTCCCAGTGGCAATCCATCTGGGCCGTCTCTCTCACCGCCTCTCCGCAGTCAGTGCTACGCGCCTGCTGCTGCTTACCGCCCCCAGCAGCGCTGCTTGCCAAGATCACCTCGTGAATGCCGACGACGGCGCCGGTGATGGCTGGAGGCGCCGGATCTCTCTTCTTCTTGGTCGCTGCGAAGAAGCGGGGAGAGATAAATTCGATCTCTCCCATCGGTGGAGGGCCCCACGCCACAAGCCATCACCGAGTGTAGCCAAGTGTTTTCCTGATGGGTCCACATGTCATAGATGCACTACCACGTATGCCCTCAGCGCTCGTCATTTTAGCCCGGCATAAACTTGAGGAAGATTAATTGTTTTTAACATTAGCGATATAATTTGTGAGTACAATAACGAGCATGTATACATCACAGATGGCTGAATTTCAGAACAGTAATTTAATACACCTTGGATTCACATATGTCGATCCGCGCTTGGCCATGACGAGATGTGGAGTGAACTATTGTAGCACCTAGCTGGAGGCCCTCAGCCATGGTGTGCGTCCGGCGCTTGGAGAGTGGAGTTTCGCGATCAAAGTTCATCGACATCCCATGCGTGGGCACTCGTGGTTTTCGCGATCGTAGCGACTGGTCAGGTGGAATAGCGGAATTAGGGATAGTAGCGGTCTTTTTTTAGGGATAATAAGTAGCAATCTTGTTGGGAAAATAATAATTGTAGCAATCTTCTTGTTAGAAAATACTGTGGCGATCGAAAAGAAACAAGGCAGGCCCCGTGTCCTTGGGGCCACTAATAGGCGCGGTCGACTGGCTCAAAACTCGGCCTGTCGCCGCGTGGCCGTTAGATTAGAGCACCCCACACCCTTGGATCTTAACCATCTCTCCCCAACCTGCTTGGTCAACGCACATGGGAAAATCCCCCACGACGCCCGCATCTCTCACCTCCTCTGTTGCAACGTATGAGTAGCTCTCCATCTGCCATGGATGTAATAGGGAAGACAGAAGTCCCAATCGGGCATGGATGAGGCATTCACCCCCGCCACCAGTTGCAGCCCCGCTCGTTGCCGCCCCCAATGCGGTGCTCACCGCCGGTTGCAGCAAGGTCATTGGCTAAATTCAGGGTGATCGGTTGCAACTCCTGCGTGCTCCTACTTGTATCCTTGCAGGCGACGAGTCGGTTGCAGAACCGGCATACACGGTTGTAACATCGGCAAAACTATTGCAGCTCTGGTGAACATGGATGTAGCTTCTGCGGTGTATGGCTGTAGTATTTGTCCACGACGGCGTCGTCAGTTGCAGATATCGTGTGAATAGTTGTAGCTCTGACGAACGTGGATGTAACTTATGTGGTGTATAGTTCCAGCAAAATCGTGCGACAGTTGCAACATCTGTCCCCGTGTGGTCTGCTACACATGCAGCAGCAATTAGCGCCTCGGATTCCAGCATCGGGTGGCTGGATGGCCTGCTTTGCAACACCAGCAGTTCCCTGGTTCCAGCAAATCATTTCGCCGGTTACAGCCCCGAGCGTCGCCGGTTGTAGCTTTTTTTTTGCTCCAACGACAAACTAGGTCTGGTTTTAAGCATTGCAATGCCGTTTGTGCTCACTTTTGTTACTTGTTATCTTGTTAGTTTTTATTTTTAGATTACAAATACCTATATCTACTATCCATACTACACTTGTATCACCATCTCTTCGCCGAACTAGTGCACCTATACAATTTCCCATTGTATTGGGTGTGTTGGCGACACAAGAGATTTTTGTATTTGGTTACAGGGTTGTTTAGGAGAGACCATCTTCATCCTACGCCTCCCACGAATTGATAAATCTTAGGTCATCCACTTGAGAAAAAATTGTTACTATCCTACAAAACTCTGCGCTTGGAGGCCCAACACGAGTCTCCAAGAATAAGTTGTGTAGTAAACATCAACCACTCAACCTATAGGACTAACATTTAATTTCTTGTTAGCTATTAAACGATTGATATCTTTTAAATAAATGTCTTATTTTGAAATGTTTTTATATATTTGAATTCCTAAAGACAAGATCTTTAAAACAAGACCAATATTTAATATATTTTAGTGTAGTTTGAATTTTACCGTTTCATTCGCTTTGGCATTTAAAAAATGGATTTCACTAATTTCAAAAAACTTTTTTCACTTTGTTTAGAAAAGTGATTTCATATTTAAGAAAAAAAATTGAGTCGTTCAAAAATTCAGATTTAACTCATTCTAAAATAGATTTAACTCATTTTGGAAAACTAATTTTGTTCATTTTAAACACTGATTTCACTCGTATCAAAACACATATTTAGGTCATTTCAAAGAACTGTTTTCACTCATTTCAAAAAGGTGATTTCATGCATTTCAAAAAACTTAATTCACTCATTTTGAAACACAGATCTCACTTACTCCAGAACACATATTTCACTCATTTACAAAAATAATTTCACTCACTTCAGAAAACACATTACGGTCGTGTCAAAGAACAAATTTAACTCAATTTAAACACCGATTTCACATATTTGAAAACACATATTTAATTCGTTTCAAATAACTGGCTACACTAATTTCGTAAAATTGGTTCACTCATTTCAAAAAACTCAATTCACTATGTTAAAAAATGGTTTCACTCATATGGAAAAATTGATGTCACTCATTTCAGAAAAATAATTTCACTAAGTTGAGAAAATAGATTTCACTCATTTTCATATTTCAGTTCCAAATGGATTTCAGTCAGAGCGGAAAACTGATTTCACTCGTTTGGAAATTGATTTCACTCAAAGCAAAAAACTAATTTCATATATTTCAAAAAACTTATTTGACTCAATTCAAAAAACAATTTCACTTATTTCGTAAAACATATTTCACTCATTTTTTAAAAAGGTATGAAATAACTAGTTTCGCATGTTTTACATGACTAGTTTCAAAATTTTGAAATAACAAGTTTCACGTATTTCACACCCAAAAATATGTCATGTGTAAGAGAAACATATTTCACTCATTTTAAAATTTTGGTTTCACCCAATTCAAAGATCATATTTCACTATATTAAGAAAGCTGATTCCACTCATTTCAAATGTTGAAATTTAAACTTGTTTGAATGTAGTCAAGATTGATCTTGTTATAAAGGTCTTGGCTCCAGGAGTTAAAATATATACAAAGATTTGAAAACGAATTTTTTTGAAGATATGAACAATCTAAATAGTGAAAAGGGGATTAAAAGTGATGGATTTAGAGATTGAGAGAGGAGAGATAATGTCAGAGACATGCATGTCATAGTCTGTACCATGAGCAGTAAAAAGAGAGAAGGATCATGCATGCGTCCTTTGCATGCGCATGGTGGGTCCGGTCTGATGAAATACGATGACTTAAAATAGAGAAAGTAGGGCAATACAAATGTACACCTTTTGAGCTGGCAGCATGCTATTGGTGCGAGAATCACCCGTACATACCAGAACCGGTAAAAAACACTTTGCGCACTACTTCCTCTATTTCAAAATATATGACATTTCGGCAGTTCAAATTTGGCTGGTCATTTATCTATTAAACAGGCTACAATTCCTCCGCTGGTGTGTTCCTGGTGCGGGCTTTTGTAAGCTCATGTATCCAGTCCAGCAATATCACTCGTCTGCTTCTGTTCCTTCTGTTGAACATTCTCCACTTTCTTTGCGGAAAAACGGTCTGAAAATGAAAAACTTGTTGTGCCGTGTGATCTTTAGCTAATCAATGATTTGCAACCACCGTTGTACTGATTGCACACTACCCTGAGGCAGACCATGATGTGGAGAGAAGTGTGTCGTTGCAAATTTGTAATGGACAGATTGTACAAATGTTCCAACAGTTTGTAGTCTTCTCCTTTAGATGATGTTTCGTTATTATGTCAAGTGGATCGAAACTCGTCTACATACCGTTTCACGGGTACTCCTGTAACCACCATCTGATTTTTCCTTAATTAACATGCATGTCCTGATCGTCTGCCGAAGCACACGTAGCTTAAACAGACAACAAAACGCCAAGAACAGAGGCCTCAGTTGTTTCTATGTGGTCTGCAATCTGCATGATTCTAAACTGGCTGCATACGTGGAGGAAGTACCTGTAATGTAGAGTAGTACTATATATGTATGATTGATGATGGGACGGAAGATGATTTTTAAAAGTCGAGGGAAATGCATCTCGTCACCACGGGCAGCCGGTTGAGTGGCTCCCTCCATGCACATGTGAACCGGTAGGGCCCAAAGCTAGGTTGCCAATCACGGCTCCTCGTCCGCTTCTCCACCCGTCGATCATCTCCATTCATTCCGTCCTTCCTTTTGATCTCGAGTGGTACACCAAGAAGACGCTCCCTAGCACTTAAGCTGCTGGCCTATAAATTTGCAAGCTCCCCAACGGCATTAACCACCACAGTAGAGCCTTCGATCAGTAACCAGCGAGACCAGCAAGCAAGCGAGCCATGGCAGCGACCTCCTCCTCCTCCTACGCCGTCGCGGTCGCTCTCCTCTGCCTGCTCGCCGCCGATGGCTGCTGCGGCTGCCCTGGACTCGCACCTCCACCTTCGCCCGCTACCCCCAGCCCAGGGCCACCTGGTACGGCGCTCCCGATGGCGCCGGGCCGGACGACAATGGTGGCGCGTGCGGGTTCAAGAACGTGAACCTGCCGCCGTTCAACGCCATGACGTCGTGCGGCAACGAGCCGCTCTTCAAGGACACTGATAGTACGTGCTTGTCGTTCCGTTTCTCCAGCTCCAAACTGATGCATTGATCTTGCATTATTGCCTGCAGATAAGGTGCGTGGGCAAGGCTCACCCGGCATGCTCCGGCGTCCCCGAGACGGTGATCATCACGGACATGAACTACTACCCCGTCGCCCGCTACCACTTCGACCTCAGCGGCACCGCCTTCGGCGCCATGGCCAAGGACGGCCGCAACGACGAGCTCCGCCACGCCGGCATCATCGACATGCAGTTCAAGAGGGTGCCGTGCGAGTACACGGGGCTGTCCGTGACGTTCCACGTGGAGAAGGGTTCGAACCCAAACTACCTGGCGATCCTTGTGGAGTACGGGAATGGTGACGGCGACGTGGCGCAGGTGGACCTCACCAACGGGTCTGGCAGGTCGCTCGTCGCCGACCAGGTCATCCCCGCCAACTGGAAGCCAGATGCCGTGTACAGCTCCGCCGTCCAGTTCGATGATTGATTGATCACGTTCGCTCATCCCCATGGAAAACATGCACGTCCATGCACACGTGCATGGATTTATTGTGCCGAGACGTCGCTTGTGACGTCCGGTGTGTGTCCTTGTCTCGTCGTGTGCTAGCTTCGTATTCTCTCTCTCGTCCCACATACATACGTGACAACTTTAGTTTGTGGGATCTGGAGGAGGCAGCTGGTTTGTGCGCTATAAATTACCATTTTTAATTTACACAAGTATGGCAGCACCTATCTCTCACGCAACTGTTAGTTTGCTTGCGGGATCTGGAGAAATTCTATCCAGAGAATTAGTTCTAGTATTATTAATCAAAATATTTATGTTCACATAATCAGATCTCATTCAAATATATTGCACACTATTCTCAAAGCATCCCACAGTGAATCATCTAATATCCTTAACAGATTGTGCAAGCTTTTGTAAACCCCAGTATCCAGCATGACATCTGCTGCTGTTCAAGTTAAGTAATATACCGTTATACTACTGATTGCACAAGTACAATGAAGCAGATTATGACGTGGAGAGAAGTTTGTAGTTGTAAATTGTACATTATGGGAAGATTGTGCAGATCGGTCGATGTTCCAACCATTGTTAGTCTCCTAACATTTGGCCTTTCGATGTGTCGTTATTATATCAGTGTATGAACACCCGTGCCTGGTGGCATACATGCACCTGCCCACTCTTATGATTTTTTCCGGGGAGCCCACACTTGCAGGATTTTTTTCCCAGGGAGCCCACACTTGATGTTGCCATTTAAAATTAATAACTAAAAACAAGCCATATCTTACACACAAAATGCTTATGTGAGCTACACGAAGATGGCGCATGTGTGCATAACAGAAAAGAAATTTGTCAATACAAGAAAAGGATAGAAACTACAAATAAAAGAAGAACATAATTTTTTTGAAAAGCTAATAATTTTGATTTTTGAAAAAAGTTTCACATGGACGATGAACACCTAACTGTGCATAGCTAATGAGTGTGCAACTATAGTTACATATAAGAGAAATTACACTAAAATGCATGCAAAAATAAAATAAAATTTAGAAAACATGTAATTTTAGAAAAAATTATGCGAATTTTTTTTAAATTTTAAAAATCATACATATATTTACAAAAAATCCTTTAGAAAGGTAGAAATGGGAAAACCAAAAAGAATAAAAAAGCATAAAAACAATGGAAAAAAATTGATGAAGCATTTTTGTCTCCTCTAAAACATATCATCATAGGAAAAAAGAACCAAGTGCATAACTAGCGTCCGTCAGTGCACCACAATAAAAGCAAAATTGAAAAAAAAAGAAACGAGTTAGGGGAAAGATACTAGCATGCCTAGCAAAAATGCCCCATAACAAAAAAAAAGCCCCCACACCTCACCATCCCATAGCGCAAACCACCTAGTCCGCGAACAAAAAATAGCCCAAACAACCACAAGAGACAAAAAAAGGAGAACCGGGCCGAACATGGACCTTAACAGGCCCAAATGAGATAAACCCACTCCCAGCGCAAATCTTGAAGCAACTCTCGGTCGAAGTGTTAGTCGACTGAAATTTAGCAACACCGTATTTTTAATTAAAAAAAATTATGCTACCGCGGGGTGCGCCGAGCATGCGACACTAGACAGCGGTTGGACGCACCACTTTGGGGGTGGCTGCCCACCAAACTGCCCATTTGGAAGGCCTCCCAAGCCCCCCACCTCCCCTGGTTAGTTTCTCCCTAAAATTGACATAAGTGTGACATCACACAACCAGTGGCTAAACTTCCTGGGGAGTAGCCTAGGCTAGCACCCCCTCCCCATCCCCTAGCCCATTGAAAATTTCTGATATATCCCGTTATATTTGGCCTCTATCTCAACTATGATCAGTATGAAACACATTTGGTTCCCCCTCCCCCCCCCACCCCACCCCCCTCCCGAACTCAGTTTGTTGCACTGGATATATCCATGATTATATCTTGATCCCATTCACGTGACTCATTGATGTCGCTTGAAGCTACGTCGGTATTTTCCCAAAGAGGAAGGGATGATGCAGCACAACGGCGGTAGGTATTTCCCTCATATATGAAACCAAGGTTATCGAGCCAGTAGGAGAACCAAGCAACACAAGTAAACAACCCCTGCACACAGATAACAAATCCTCGCAACCCGACGTGTTAAAGGGGTTGTCAATCCCTTCCAGGGTACGGCGCCTCAAGATAGGCAAACAGACGTGAGGTAAATTGTAGTAGATTGATAGATCGAACGCCAAATAAAATAAATAGAAATAGAACGCAGCAAGGTATTTTTGTATTTTTTGTTTAGTATATCTGAAAATAAATGCAAGGAAAAAGTAGATCGCAAAGGCAAATATATGAGAAAGAAGACCCGGGGGCGTAGGTTTCACTAGTGGTTTCTCTCGAGAAAAATAGCAAACGGTGGGTAAAAAAATTACTGTTGGGCAATTGATAGAACTTCAAATAATCATGACGATATCCAGGCAATGATCATTATATAGGCATCACATTCAAGATTAGTAGACCGACTCCTGCCTGCATCTACTACTATTACTCCACACATCGACCGCTATCCAGCAAGCATCTAGTGTATTAAGTTCATGGAAAAATGGACTAATGCAATAAGAACGATGACATGATGTAGACAAGATCTATCAATGTAGAGATAGACCCCATCATTTTATCCTTAGTAGCAACGATACATACGTGTCGGTTCCCCTTCTTTCACTGGGATCAAGCACCGTAAGATCGAACCCACTACAAAGCACCTCTTCCCATTGCAAGATAAATAGATCAAGTTGGCCAAACAAAACCCAAATATCGGAGAAGAAGTACGAGGCTATAAGCAATCATGCATATAAGAGATCAAAGAAACTCAAATAACTTTCATGGATATAAAAAGATAGATCTGATCATAAACTCATAGTTCATCGATCCCAACAAACACACCGCAAAAGAGTTACATCATATGGATCTCCAAGAGACCATTTTATTGAGAATTCAGCGAGAGAGAGGAAGCCATCTAGCTACTAACTACGGACCCAAAGGTCTACAAAGAACTACTCACGCATCCTCGGAGAGGCACCAATGGAGGTGGTGAACCCCATCCGAGATGGTGTCTAGATTGGATCTGGTGGTTCTGGACACTACGGCGGCTGGATGAATATTTCGTCGACCTGCTAGGGTTTCTAGAATATTGGGGTATTTATAGAGCAAAGAGGCGGTCCTTGGGGCACCCGAGGTGGGCACAACCCACCAGGGCGCGCCTGGGCCTCCTGGCGCGCCCTGGTGGGTTGTGCCCCCTCGGGGCACCCCCCCTGGTGCATCCAGGGCCCATTACGTTCCTTCTGGTCCATAAAAATTCTCCGTGGAGTTTCGTTGCATTTGGACTTCATCTGATATTGATTTCCTGTGATGTAAAAAACATGCAGAAAACAACAACTGGCACTTGGCACTATGTCAATAGGTTAGTACCAAAAAATGATATAAAATGACTATAAAATGATTGTAAAACATCCAAGATTGATAATATAACAGCATGAAACAATCAAAAATTATAGATACGTTGGAGACGTATCACTCATCACCAATAAGTTCAGAAATTTCATCAACCCAATGTTGTTTCTCCTAGTTAAAATATTCTTACTTTAACTGCTAGGTAGCAAGGATCATTTCATATGTTCATTTTCACCATCTCCAACATTCCACATATGTCATATCTTGAAAGTTTTATCCCAACCCACAAACTTTTCCATGTATAGGAGTCTTCCTTCTCTAATTCGCTGTTGAAGGGACAACCTGATGGAAAATACTTATCTCTCAATACTTCTGCCCATAAAGATTCAGGTTCAGATAGTAGCCTTCAACATTCCTTCAAACACATTGCAAGGTTAAAAAACTCCAAGTCTTTAAATCACATGCCACCTTGTTCCTTGGGAACACACAACTTCCACCATACAAACCAGTGCATATATATGTTTTTGTTGGCCATCATCCACCCAGAATCAGGATACTGCAAAGATTAGCTCTTTGCATATCTCTCTGGGTGTCCTAAAGAATGTCATCGGTTGTTATTGCTTGAATGACTGCTTTTATCAAGACTTATTTTCCACCAGAAGATGTATTTTCTCTGTCAACTAATGAGTCTTACACATGTTGTCAATAAGGTGCTAGAAATGATATGATCTATCCACCCCGACAAATAGGTGGTAGACCAAGTGATTTATCTATTATAGCTTTACTCAAAATACAAAGGGATAGAATACACCTCCACTCCGGTCTCCATTGACGTGCATGTTATACTGATTGCACAAGTGCAATGAAGCAGATTATGATGTGGAGAGAAGTTTGTAGTTGTTACTTGTACGTTATGGGAAGATTGTGCAGATCGATCTATGTTCCAACAATTTTTAGTCTCCTAACATTTAGCCTTTCGATGTGTCATTATTATATCATTGTATGAACACCCGTGCCTGGTGGCATACATGCACCTGCCCATACTTATGATTTTTTTTCCGGGGAGCCCACACTTGCAGGATATTTTTCCAAGGAGCCCACACTTGGCGTTGCCGTTTAAAATCAATAAATAAAAACAAGTCATATCTTACACACAAAAGTCTCATGTGAACTACACGCAGATGGCACATGTGTGCATAACAGAAAAGAAAAATGTCGATACAAGAAAATGATAGAAAGTACAAATAAAAGAAGAACATAAAAATATTTCTTTTGAAAAACTAATTATACTAGTCGTCAACTTGTGTATACGCACGGGCCAGCCTACAAAATGAGTGGTAATTAAAATGACATGTCCTAACCAATTTAAATTCATTTGGTGGCCTTCTTTGACATCATGATTTTTATATTTGTTTGTTTTAATTTACTATTCATATTAGGTTTGTCCTAAGTCAATCTTTTATAGATAACAATAAGAATATTTGCAATAAAAAATTGATCAAAAGTTGGAAAGTTTGACTTAAGACAATGCGAATATACGATGTAAATTGAAACTGGGGTAATACTTATATGTTCGTTATTTAAATGAAATGATTTATTTATCTATGTAATAAAGAAAATTACAATAACTATTATTTTACACTTTCTTTAATTAATTACATTAAAAATGGTACCCGCATAATTTTCCGCTAATAATACAAATTCCTGCAAAAAATAGCATTATAGGAAATTGAACATAGAAAAATATACTTGTCAAATATTACACCACAGTATACAAAAAAATCTCTAATCTGTTGAGCTCAAACTAACATACATATATTACTGCCTTTGATATAAAAGTAACTCACCCAAAATGAAACGATAGTGATAGTAGTGTATTCCGTCGCCATCACTTGCAGTCAAACCTGGCTCGCTCCAACATGTCGAACTGCATTGCTTTTGAGTTAAGGTCCATCATGGTCTGGCCATGGTGTGGGCACACCTCGGCCATGAACGTAGGCCACGGGAAGCCGGCTTTTTTTCTTCAAATTCACGTGGTGTGGAGTAACTGTGATGGTCTTGTGGTTTTTTGGTTTCTGATGGTAATTACGTGCACGTTGGAGGTTATATGTCCAACGAAGGAACTTTTTGTCTTGAATACTCCTCAAAGTAACCCCAAACCAATTTTAATGGCCCTAATGTGTTGAGAATTAAGATGCTATTTTTTAAAATATAAACTGGACATCAACTTATCTTTGTGTTGTTAGAATCCGTTAGCCCAACATTAGATCGGGAAATCAAAATTGACTTTGCACCATCAGTTAGGATGGTAATCAAATTCTGACAGTCAAGGGATCGAAAAGAATATCACATACTGAGGTTGTCTGCCATCAAGACTTGCACACTGTATACTACCAACAGATAAAGATTAGTAACAACGATATTAATTTATTTGGTAGAACAGAACTATGCTATAAAATCATAGTTTCTTGGTTCTTCGTACTTATTACCATGAAAACATTATGCCTAAAAAATATTATCATGATAAAATCAATAGGCTTATCATGTTTGGGCCAAATTTAAAAGCATGCATCATATTTAATTTTAATTCCATGTACATAGTTCGATTCACGGGTATGTAACTATGTATATATCATAGGTCTCACATCTCAAGCATCCACTTATTCGATCCGTTCATGTAATACAAATATTTAAGGTAATAGATTTAAACAATGGTTGCTGGGATTAATTGCTAGGTACTATAACCTATATGCCAGAATGATATACCAATCTGAAGGAGTCATGTGAAGAATCAATCACGGATGATGAAGACCCCAATACTGCAATAGCTATTCCATGATGGGTGGAGGCAGCTTATAAGCTTCCAAAGCTGTCCGCAAAGAGTAGATGCACACATTACTTACCTACCAGAATGATCCGAGTTGAGGTTGAAGCGCCGCAAACCAATGCTCCTGGAGATTTTATTAACGGCTGATGTCGGAGGTGCACTGTGCGAGAGTAACGTTTTACGTCGATAGAAAAGGAATCTGTTGAGCCTTCAGACTGCTGACTTCAACACTAAACCTAGTTATGTGAGATCAGTAAATTAGAAAAGAAGATGATATATTTTGGTCATTGCAGAGATAAATTAAAACTATACCATGAGAGAAGCTATTAACTAACCAAAGTCTAATTAGTTTCTTGGAGGAAATTTGTTGAACTAGTCGCTGAAATGATAAACAAATAATTTTCAGAAATAAAATAAAATAAAATAAGCCAAAGGAAATTTCCATTTGTTTGAAGAAAGAGGAGTTTTTAGGATTCAAAGGGGAGAAGGTCGATTGAAAAGCATAGTTAGTGAGGGAGGCGCTGCCATGGTGGGAAGTTGAAGGCAGCGCCATGGATGGATGCTGGATCAGATTCAATAATCCACGCAAGAAGATCTGAATGCACCCATGATTAGAGATGCTCCTTTTTTCCCTACTTATAGGTAGTTTGTTGGAATGATTCACGTGGGTAGGTTTTTTTATTTTTCTGATGATTATTACGGGCATGATGGGACGTCATAATTTGGATCATGTTTTTTCCTTTTTGTGATTAATTTATAGATGATATGTAGATAGATAGATTAATAAAAAAGAGACAGACCTGGGAGTTTAAAAGGGACACATGAGAAAGAGAGGTACGTGACAAAAGAAAGAAAGAGGCATGAAAGATTGAGCTAGCCAAAAAATATATTTTTTATGTATGATTTCACGAGTCAATCTCCATCGTAATAATTCGGTCCCACCATATTAATGGCTCGTAAAATCTAATTAACATGGAAATTTCTTGAGAGTCTAGAATTAGTATAGGTATAGATATGGATTGATAGATTGAATAGTTTTTGAAAAAAATAGTTTCACATGGACGATGAACATCCAACTGTGCATAGCTAAGGAGTGTGCAACTATAGTTAATATAATAGAAATTACACAAAAATGCATTCAATGTTAAAATAAAATTTAGAAAACAAGTAATTTTATAAAATATTTATACAAAAAATGTTTATATAATTTTTAAAATTATTCATGTATTTACAAAAAATCCTTAAGTAGAAATGGGAAAACCAAAAGAATAAGACAAACATAACAACACAGGAAAATAAATGGATGAAGCCTTTTTATCTCCTCTAAAACATAACAACACAGGAAAAAGCGTCAAGTTCACAACCAGCGTCCGTCACTGCACCACATTACCATGGTTTGATATTTTGGCATCTCGTGACCACGGGCAAGAGTGTGGGTGACTCCCTCCATCAACATGTGAACCCCATCACGATCACGTACGGCTTCTAGTTCATTTTGATGTCGAGTAGTGCACGAACAAGAGGCACTTGAATTGCCGGCCTATATATAGATTGAACGTCAATAAGCCATTAACCATCGAAGTAAGTGAATCAATACCAACAAGCGATAGATGGCAGCGGCCTCCTCCTACGCCACCGCCGTCGCTCTCCTCTGCCTGCTCGCCGCCGATGGCTGCTGCGGCTGCCCCTGGTTTCTTCCTGCTGCATTCTGCCCTGCCCCCACCCCTTACACCCCTGCACCTGTCCCCGCTACCCCCACCCCTCGCCCCGTTACACCTACACCTGTCCCCGCTACCCCCAGCCCCGGCTCCGGCAGCACCAACGTCGATGCCGGCGGCTGGCTGGACGCCCGGGCCACCTGGTACGGCGCTCCGGATGGCGCCGGGCCGTTGGACAACGGTGGAGCGTGTGGGTTCAAGAACGTGAACCTGCCGCCGTTCAACGCCATGACGTCGTGCGGCAATGAGCCGATCTTCAAGGACGGCAAGGGGTGCGGCTCCTGCTACCAGGTAAGCCGGCATTCCACTTATTAGTTGCTTCACACTGACAGACAGGAGAGGAGAGAGTAAAGTGCTTGTCCAGCTCCAGCCTGATGCATTTGCGTTGCGTTGCGTGCAGATAAGGTGCGTGGGCAAGGCTCACCCGGCGTGCTCCGGCGTCCCCGAGACGGTGATCATCACGGACATGAAATACTACCCTGTCGCCCGCTACCACTTTGACCTCAGCGGCACCGCCTTCGGCGCCATGGCCAAGGACGGCCGCAACGAAGAGCTCCGCCACGCCGGCATCATCGACATGCAGTTCAAGAGGGTGCCGTGCCAGTACCCAGGGTTATCGGTGACGTTCCACGTGGAGAAGGGGTCGAACCCGAACTACCTCGCGATCCTGGTGGAGTATGGGAACGGCGACGGCGACGTGGCGCAAGTGGACCTCATGGACGGCGACGAGGCGACTGGGGCCTGGGCCCCGATGAGGCAGTCGTGGGGCTCCATCTGGCGCATGGACACCCGCCGCCAGCTCCGGGGGCCCTTCTCCTTGCGGGTTACCAACGGGTCCGGCAGGTCGCTTGTCGCCGACCAGGTCATCCCCGCCGACTGGAAGCCCGAAGCCGTGTACAGCTCCGACGTCCAGTTTGATGGTTGATGCCTGTAGGCAATAAGCCTCGGCTAGGTTTTAGACACGGCGAGTGCGTGCGTGCGCGCAGTGGCCGCGTCAGGCTCGGGGCGGAGCAGACTTGGGTGCGTGCGTGCGCTCCCAAGTGTAGGTGTGCGTGTGTGCATGAGTTAGCGCGTGTGTGCGCGGGTTAGTTAGCGTAGGACTAGGGCATGGGCCGCGTAGGGCGCGCGGAATGGCCGCGGCGATCACGTCAGAGCGCGATGGGCGCACGCGAGCCAGAGCGTGCGGGGCGTGGTGAGTGGGAGGTGGGTGAGTTGAGGCGCGGCGCGGGCATGTCCGTGCGCGCGGGTACAAAACCCTCTCCCCCCTGTGTGAGTTGCTGAGGAGATCGAGTTTGTGCTCGAGGAGAAATACAAAGAACCCGTTTGTGCGGGGGGGTGTTCGTGCGCCGGCAAACTCTCTGTGTTCTTCCTCCTCCTCTCTGGTCGTGTCTCCAGTGATCACCGTCGCGTGCCGCAGCCCTCCGCACCAACAATGCCTTCCGCTCATCCATGGAAGGCATGCACGTCCATGCATGCAAGCCTGGATTTACTGTGTCAAGCTATATACTACTAGCTGAGACGTCGCCGGTGACGTCCGGTGTGTGTCCTCGTCGTGTGCTAGCTTCGTATTCTCTCCCTCTCGCTCACTGGGATCTGGAGGAGGCAGCTGGTGTCATATGTAAGGGCTCGATCGATGGGGATGCATGCTAGCTGTCCCGCCCACTGTGTGCGCCATAAATTTATATTTGTAATTTCTACTATTACACAAGTATGGGATCGTCTATCTCTCAGGCGACTGAAAAACTGTTTCCGTCTGTCGTCTCCGTGAGCCGCTGCATGTGAAACGGACGGTTGGATCTTCATCTTTTTTCCTTGAAATGGTCCACTAGTACGAAATCAGATTTTGGAGGAAGCTTTGATACAAGGGCCAACGGTGGTTCATTGTTTCGTCTGGAAGTCTACGTTGCTAATACTTCACATAGCGGAGGAAACCACCTCCAATTTCTCACTGCCACAAGGGATTTCGCATGTAGAACCGCCTCCACCTTCTGGGACGGCACAACCGGCCTGCAATATATAACCAAGAATTCTATCATTTGAAGTGGCATTTTACATACAACCACCAGTAGTCTAGTAAAAAAAAATACCATAAAGTTCCATTGCAATTCAAATGCCAGAAGTATCGGATGTACATCCGAAGAGGCATAAACTTTATCTCTTCTTTTTTTTTTGCGGAGAGGCATAAACTTTATCATTCATCGCAGAAGGCAATTACATTGCATCCAGATGTGTTGGACAATCAGCTCACATATGAAATAAATGTCTTACCTCTACTACTTCAAATACGTAAGGTTTCTTACATCAGTTTTTGTCCCCACCACCTCTTTGTTCGTCCTCCCACCTCCCGCCAATTTTTTCCTGGTTTTCACCCTGTTCCGGCTTTTATAAAAACCAATATTTGGTAACCCAGTAAACCAGATCAATCTTTTGTATAGCACTAAATTCACAATATGTAGACAAACGATTTCTTATGGTAAGATTAGTTGCCGGTCAAACATCTTTGGTAACCCGATAAATAGCAGTATATACATAGTCTGTAAACAAATAAATAGCAATCAGTCTCTTATCTTTAGTAACCCAATAAATAGCAATAAATTCATAGTCTGATCCAACCTAAGGCGAAGTGAGGTATAGGTCCCCATGACCTTTGCTTATTCAATTAAGCTCTGCTTGCAAGGCAGGCATGGCGCTTGTCGACCAACCCGAACAACCTTTGTGCTAAGGTCCTCAAGGGAAAATACTACCCTAATGGTTGTCTATAAGTAACCGTGTTTGCAGGTACTGCCTCTTCCACTTGGCAGGCCATTAACTGTGCCGGCGCCTGCAAGACGACGTGTTGGCATGGGCCCGTGGTGCGAGAGGTGTCTTCTCCGTGAGGAGCGCTTACCCGCTGTCGGTGCTAAAACCGGCAGATCTCAGGTAGAGGTTTCCGAGCTGTAGATCTTGGAACAATGGTAACGGGGGACGAAGGGAGACGATGTTTACCCAGGTTCGGGACCTCTCAAAGAGGTAAACCCCTACGTCTTGTTTTGATTGTATTGATGTGATGGAGTACAAGGTACAAGATGATCTACCTCGAGATTGTATGGTTGTGTTCTAAACCCTAAGGATGGTAATCGTGCCTCTAAAGACTAAACCCCATGGCTTATATATGATCTGGTTCTAGGTTGATGTATGATCTTGTATGCAAAATTAGTCTTTGTGGTATGATCTAGTATTTGCTTGTGTTGCACGTAATGTTGGGAGGCGTCCTTTCTTGTGATCTTGTTATCACCTGCACATATATTTGTACTAGTATTCTATTGCCACTAAGATGCCCCTCTAGTACTAGTGAGACCGAAGCCTAGACACCGCCGTTCTCTCTATTCAACCCTACATTTACAAAACCCACTTCTTTACTTTGTGTCCTAACTTAGTTTATTTCTACGTTCGAACTTGTAGTTTAGTGTAACCCTTTTTCCAAGCTACGGTTTGGGTACAAACGCGCTATGCAGACAATGTAGTTGCGGGGTTGGTAGTGTCTACCTATTCGCTCCCTGTGAGATTCGACACTTACTTATCACGAAATGCAATAGCCCTAGAGGGATACTAACAAGCTCTCCTGGCTGCTCGCGGTGGAGGACGAGGTCGCAGCTGGTCACGGCAGCAAATGAGCTCACACATGTTCATAGCGGCGGACCATGGTGAAACTGCTGGTGACCACTCGTAGAACAATTAGAACAAGATCCAAGACATTGTGGTTATTAATTTGCACGAGAGAAGAGAATTGGGGTTGATGGTCAATGAACTGGACCAAGACGGAGCTCGCCTTTTTTCGTAGCCACTGCAGGTTCAAGGGTCCCATGTGAGCATCCCGGGCCATGACGGACACGATGTATAGGCATAGATCATGAGTTCTTGACATCGGCGGCGTTTGGAATCATCGGGGACATGGTGGTGTAGCCGCGGAGGACATTGATGACGAAGTGGCACTGGCAGAGTTGATCAAGAAGAAGAGGAAGCGTCGAGCTTGAGCTTGTCGAGGGTGTGGGCCGTTGTTGTGGTCGCCATCAGGCATCTAAGCGTAGCACCTCGCGTGGGCTATAGGTGCAGGGTAGCGCCATAGCGGAGGTTAACAGGTGCGGCACAGGCTAGGGCACGTGTGGCGACAACATCATGCAACTGGAGCAGGGGAGGCTGCGGTGGATACACCAGAGTGGCCGCGACACAAAGGGGCGGCCAGGATGGTCGCGGCCTCATGGGAGAAGGTACGCCGGGGTGGTTCATAGGTTGGAGATGGAGAGACTGGGTCAGGAACAGAAGTGGGGAAGGGGCGCCGGGGTGGTTCGGGGTCGTGAGAAAGAGGGGTTTGGAGATGGAGAGAGTCGGGTGTGGGAGAGAGGTGGAGGACTTGTGTTGTCCTGGTTGGCAACGTGGGGATTTTGCCAGGATGTGTGAGGGACAGGGGTGACGTCGAACCATCACGACAATAGTAGATTCTCTTTTAATAATAGAGATTTGAAGGTAAAATATGGCATGTAGAAAGTGGAATTTATTAATCTGTTCATTCCTTTTTTGACTTGTTTCATTGGAGATTAAAAAAAGTTAGAACATAACACACACACAACGAGTGGTTGGCTGCAATGCATGCATTTTAGTACATTTACAAGGCAGCTTATTGGAACATAAAATATTCAGGGTTTGTCGCACTCATCAGAAGCGAATGGAGTAGGCGGCCGACTTGTCGGGATTGAACAACCCAAAATGGTTCTCTGTCGGATCCCCTTTCTTCTCGTTCTCATTGAACATGGCGAACATATACGTCTCCAACGGCCCGGACCTCTTGGGCGTGCCCCCGCCGACATGGTTGATCAACCCCTGGTTGTACGCCCTCGCGTTCTGGGCCGTCGCCCCGAACCCGCCGTCCGACGGCCACCCGCTCTCGGACACGACGACCTTCACCCCGGGCGTCTCGGCGTCCTCCAACGCGGCGTAGATAGAGTCGACCATGGCGTCGAAGAGGTTCGTATAGGTCAGGCCGTTGCCGTCGTCGTTCACGGTGGTGCCCGGCGTGAAGGTGGCGTAGTTGAGTTTGATGTTCTGCGGGTCGCCCTTGTAGGCGAAGTAGGGGTACACGTTGACAAGCAGTGGCGCGCCGGTGCTCGCCAGGAAGTCCAGGATTGGCCCCATGTAGTCAAGGTCCGCGAACACGCCGTTGGAGGGCGGGAAGGTGTCGGTCACCACGTCGAACCGCACCGACGTGGACACCTTGACGCGGCCGCCGAGTCCGGCCGCGGCGAGCGCCCCTTGGAGGTTCTTCATGGCCGGTAGGATGGTCTTCTGGCCGTCGCTGTCCATGACCTCGTTGCCGACGGCGATGTAGCGGAAGGAGACGCCCGGGTAGGGCTGGACGTTGGCCTTGACCCAGGCGGCCGCGGCGGAGGGGTCGTTGGCGAGGCCGGGGAGCGCGCCGTTGCCGACGTCCATGAGGAGTCCGATGCCCGAGCCGCTGAGCGCCTTGAGGACGTTGCTCTCTGGCGCGTAGATCCGCATGGCGTTGATGCCCTTGGATTTGTATAGCTTCACGACGTCGCTCGGTGCCGGCAGGTTGTTGCCGATCACGCCGTTGCAGACGCCGATGGAGTGCACCCCTGTTACGATCGAACAGTCCAAGAGAAAAAAAATCAGTTTCGTTGCGTCTCAAGGTACAGAATAATGTGAGTTCTCGATTGAATACGATCAATGAAAAATAGTTCCTCGAATACATGTTCAGCTAACAGGATTAGTTAGTGAACCTTTTGTTTTTCCGTGGGAGTTAGCAGCTGCCCGGTGCGCACTGCACTCTGTTATGCAAAAATATCGTGCGTTAATTAAGAAGAAATGTCTATTTAGGCTATTGCCGGTGCCAAGAACTTGAGCAATGTAATGCCGTGAGAGTAATCCATTTAGGCTTTTGCCTTTAATTAACGGCATTTTTGTAACAATACTCTCTTCTTAATTAATGAAAATGATAAATCTTTTATCTAGTTTTAAAAAATATTAAGTTTCCGTGTACAATAATAACAAAATGTGTTGATGTAGATGCATCTTAATCATAGATACCATCATATAATACCTCTAGGAAATGCTGCCAAGGAGACAAGGACGAGCGCCACTGCAAGCATGGAAGCAACACCTTGCTTCGCCATCGATGATCGATCGTCAATGCAGTGTATGTGTACCACGCACACTACTCGTCTCTTTATATGTGAAATTCTCAGCACTGCTTTTTTTTTGCGAGGAAAATTCTCAGCACTAGTGTCCTGCAGTTTGGCGCAATACACGTTCGGACGTTCGTTCGGGGTCGATCGAGTCCACCATGCGCTTCTTTATTTCTTATCCGTTTCCATTTTCCACCACTAGCAGAGCACCCACTGTCGTACGTGCTAAGTGCCAAGTGCTGCTTGCATGACACCGGCCGCCGGCGCAAGTGCATGCGCAACTTGTTCGCTGGACCGTGGAAACCGGTTGAACGGATGTCACCATCCGGTCCGGGGTTGCTTGCCAGCCATATCGATCATACATACGCGCGTCTCGGTGATTGACTCGTGATCGGGTCATCGGCGTGCCGGTGCCGGTCGCTTGCATAGCTTGGCAATATGTATATACAGAGAGAGCCGCGCCATGACTAGCTTGTCTGGCTCGTGGAATTTCCTCGGCGTGCTGACCGCTGACCAGGCCCGTCTCACGGCCGGGCAGATGGTGGCCTTGACAGTGCGCGCTTTGTTGCTTCCCGCCACTAACGAAGCTACTTGTCTCTTGTATGGCAATGGCTAGGGTATAGGTAGGGTATAGCAATACTATACCCATACCCGTATAGTCAATGGATGTAAAATTCTATGTGTTCACAGGTATGAAACTTTACTCATGCCCATACCCGATGGGTACCGTACCTATTGGGTACCCAGCGGGTAGAACAAATAGTACATAGGTTGTTCACAATTTTACACTCATTGATAGCACATTTGACAAAAAAAATAAACATCTCAGCTCAATAACAGGTAGATGAGTACATGACCAGTATAAAAATTTAGAAATCACAACATACTCGTAAGTCAATTGGATTAGCCGAGTCACATGAAAAATTAATAATTAATTGAGGACAACTTAACATTAGTTCACAAACGGGTAGAGTATGGGTATACCCGCGGGTACAAGGTTATACCCGTACCGTACCCATGACTTAACGGCTAGGGTATGGATACTCCCATGGGTATAAAAGTGTGTCCATATCTGCCCATGTGTGTACGGAACCCGCGGGTACCCGTACCCGTGGGTAAAATTGCCATCCTTACTTGCCTGTGTATACGTTAAATGTGGCACGGGCGTTATCAAGGACATATTTAATTTCAATCTAGTGGTTTCACACCCTAGTCTATTGGCTGGTCGTAATGGGGAGTATCATATACTAGTATCATGCATATGATACTATTATATGATACTACTTTCATGCATAGTATCATAAGTTAGTATCTTAGGTTGCCTTATTAATTGCAATGTATGGCACAAAGTAGTAAGACATTTAATATGATATGGTATCATGATATGATCCCACATCCTCCTCAATTATGACACATCTATTTATATATAAAAAGTGATTGACGGGCTCCAAAAAAAAAGATAAATAGACTAGAAAATTCCACAATAATTAGAAACATCCATCCATCTATTTAATAGATTAAATATTTACAGCCATTAGATGTGTTTTAAGTGAATAAAATTAGCCACCATTGCCATTACCAGAAAAAAAACGTTTCGTTTCAAGGAAAAAAGGGTAACGTGATGTGGGCTGATTCCTCCATATATACACGCATGCATTAGCTTCCTAAAAAAGGCTGTGGTGAGGTGGCCTGACTCCTTCCTATATGCACGCATGCATTAGAGTTGAACTTTCCTAAAAAACAAATCTAACGTGACATGGTTTCATGCCTTTGTTTATACATGCATTTATTATTCCTTTTATATGGGCGCATGAAAAGGAAAAAAAAACTAATTCTGTTAACGCGCCACGTTAGCCAGATCATTAAACTTAGCTTGATGGTTGGGTCCATAATTTATGACTAAGATTTAGAGAGAGATTTTTTTTGTGTCGTACAGTCCTTGCCATGTACGCACGTTAAAATTAAATCCATCTTGCACTGAGCTTGGACTCCACGCACGTGGTTTTTCTTTCACTCCTCAACCACATATCTTATTATGGTACACACACGTACGTTAACCAACTAATAAGGTGTTTTTCAGAAAAAAAAATCAAGGTAGCTGTACGTACACTAGGTACATGTTATATATTATTTATTTGTACGCATAAATATAAATATTGAATATGTATGGAAAGATAATCAAACATATTTTTAAAAAATATGCAATATTATTAATTATATGCATAAATATAAATAATGATGTATAGAAAGATCATCAAACAATTTTTTTCAAAATTAATATGAAATATTATTATTTTATTAAGAATTAATTACTATTACTAATTAGAGTGTAAAATTACAAACTACGTCACACATTGAAAACACACATTTACTAGATCATTCCCCTTAAGTCCGACATCTCTTTGTATAAACAAAAATCAAGGTAGCTGTACGTACACTAGGTACATGTTATATATTATTTATTTGTACGCATAAATATAAATAATGAATATGTATAGAAAGATAATCAAACATATTTAAAAAAATATGCAATATTATTAATTATATGCATAAATATAAATAATTATGTATAGAAAGATCATCAAACAAAATTTTTAAAAATTAATATGAAATATTATTATTTTATTAAGAATTAATTACTATTACTAATTAGAGTGTAAAATTACAAACTACGTCACGCATTGAAGAAACACATTTACTAGATCGTTCCCCTTAAGTCCGACATCTCTTTGTATAAACGGGGAAACGAAATTTTTGAAAATATTTCAGAAAAGAATATTTGTTAAGTAAAGAAACAATAAAATCTTTAACATTTTCACTAATTTTTCAAGGATAAAGAAAGAGTCTACATAACAAATTTACCACGTCATATGTTTGAAATATAAATGCTACGCGTAATGTCCCATAACAAATACACATATATTGTTCCTGTAAAACCATACATATATTGTTATCGTTCCTAGATGCCTGGTGCCTTCAAGCTAGGGGAGGTGCAAGAAGCTGGGTATGACATTGTTCTAGACTATATTTGATGACTCGGTTTTACTGTGAGACTAAGTAGTTACAAATTACCATACTGATTCTCTTTTGATAGAAAGAATATATGGAAGACTCGTATATCATAAATTTGAGCACCAGCATTTGAACCATGCTAGAAGGGGTCATGCCACCACAACTCCATCATCGCACCAGTAGGCGCTTCAAAAAATTATCATATTAATCACATACTAGAAATATTTGCATCCATGGAAACGATAACTTTCGGCCATCAACCGGGTGAACCATCCTTTTATTAGTAGATTGTAATCATTAGAGCTTCGTAAGTAAATCTTGGAAAAATCAATCCTGGAGATACTCATATCTTCAACTAATACCACAATTCAATAGGAAAAGAGGGGCACCGTAGTAATTCCCAAACAGGAAATAAAACTTTTGGTCATCAATCTGGTGGACCATCTATTTGTTAGTATGCCACATCCGACATATCATAACAAATAAGAATAGCTAGATGTACCTCATTCAACCCTTATATACCACTTAAAAAAGAATCACATGTTTTTCCAAGATTTGAAAGAAATATGATGAAATATTTACCACGAACAGGAATTTCGTAAATTACATTATATTTGTTGAATCGCACAAACACGGGAAAACGATATGAAGGAGGGAGAATATTACAGAGTCGGAAAAGGAAAAATAGTGACCTGTAGGTCGAACTTCAGAGAATGTTGCCGCTATGGAGGATGAGGATGTGCCCACCGCGAGCAAAAATACAGAGACTATCCATCTGGCTTGCGCCCTTGTGAAAGAAAACGTCGCCGACAACAGAAGCTGGATCCAAGAGGGTTGCGGGTCTACGGGAGATGAAATCAATGACCAAGCAAAGGCACGGACGCCACCATCTCTGTTTATCAGCCTAGGAGACAAACCAGCCACCGTCTAGGGTCAATGTGTGGCCGAACCAGCTGCGGGGGTGGCTCTAGGTGTGGACGACCAAACAAAATGCAACAAATCAACAAAGGAAGCTGATGGGAGCATTCCGACGACATCAATTGTTGAGTGAGAAGAAATATTTAGGGAAAGAGAAAGGGGGTCAGGGAAGATGAAAAATCTCAATATGTGAAAGTATGAGTAGGGGAAAGAAGACGGAGAAGTCAAGAATACTATAGAATGGGAAAGTGAAGAATTGGTGGGATCCATAAAAAAATGACATTTTCTACATGCACCTTGCTACTGTCAGTGCACGTGTCTCATATATCAATCCAAAATATATCAAGGGTTCTTTTTTGGTAGTAAGAAAAAGGGACTGATATGATAGCGAAAATATACCATGGGTGGCTTATATTTTGCTCTCACAGTGTGCACCCTTGGTACTGGTGTCCACGTCTATGGAAGCAAATAACTACCAACAAAGAGTTTATGGATATCTATACTATATAAAAATCCAAAATCAATTTCAGTACAAACTCACTAAATAAATATGCCAATCTTGCATACCGTTAGCAAAATAACTTATGACTACATGAAAAATAATGAGAACTACTAATTTTTTATTTACAGTAAAACTAAGCAACATGATAAAAATGCCAGCCAAAAGATACAAATATAATTTGAAGAATGCCTCCGATCAGCAAACTACAGTTAGTATAACATGCACAATTAGCAAGTAAAGAATGAAGGAAAACACATATATTTATATATATCAATACAAAAATTAAACATACCAAAGACACAAATATGTTTGCAAAATTCATATATTTGAAAATGAAATCATATTTGCTTTCAATTTTTAATTGACAAATCAAATAATATATTCTCAAAGTTTGACTTCATAAAATCCTAGCCCGCGCATCGAGCGGGCCACTTTGCTAGTTATCCAAAAAGTCAAATTGGCATGCATGATAGCGCTTCTGATACTCCCATTACGACCAGCCTTAGCTACTCAATGCAATCGTGCGGCCAAAATCCACGTGCCACCGCCCGTTTGTCTCACAACTTCTCATCCTCCTTTCACACCCCGATCATAGTTAGCTAGCTACTCGATCGATTTGTAGGCCCTTGACCGGCCCGCGGTAGATGCGGCCATGATGCTGCGTGGACGCAGATCACTAGGCAACGGTACTTGGGAAGGAAGAAATGGAGCAACAGGGAAGATTGGCCGAGCGTCGGGAAATACTGTTATCGACATGCATGGGAACAAAGATACTCTTGTCAAAATTGATGTGGATGCCCGTCAAAATACAGAACACCTCAAGAGTCGAGAAAAGAATTTTTGTAGCAAAAGATTTGTATTCGATTACCAGACAAGGTAGGTGATCGACAATTGGGTGCTCCAGGAGTCCCTCGTCGTAAGCC
This sequence comes from Triticum aestivum, assembly GCF_018294505.1. Taxonomy (NCBI): domain Eukaryota; kingdom Viridiplantae; phylum Streptophyta; class Magnoliopsida; order Poales; family Poaceae; genus Triticum; species Triticum aestivum. The sequence goes on along the minus strand of NC_057802.1, from coordinate 579,594,271 downwards.
TTATTAAGAAGATGTTGCAGCACATTTGCGACAATGATAAATAGAAGGGGGAGAGAGGGTCTCCCTGGCGTAGCCCCCTGCAGCATTGAATCCATGACGCAGACTTCAAATTAAGAAGAACAACCGACATTCTAGAGGTGTTAAGGCATGAATCCAATCCAACCCTCTTGGAGGGAAACCTTTTGTGCAACACTTGAGATAGAGCCTCCCAATAAATAGAATCAAAAGCTTTGCGGAAGTCATCCACTCTTCCTTCATGTGCTGTTATTATTTTTCTTTAAGAGACCAAGCTTCAACATGTCTTAACGTTTAAAGCTTCCTCTTTGCTACCTCCTAATGTCAAAAAATTTCTATTTCTTCCGTCTATTGGTGCCTCAGGAGGACCATGATTGCTTCGGATAGCAGTGATGTTAAGTTTACTAATGTTCATTTGGATTTGGTTTCTATATCTTGCTGGTTCGAGTCTACTATCTCAGACGTCACTTTCGCTATCATGAATGTCTACGGCTCTATCACTTACACGGGATAAAAAATCTTTCCTCAACAAACTCATCGTTTTATCTACCACTATTGTCATACCGTAGACGGTCTTCAGGGATTTTAACCTAACTTTAAAGCCTTCCGATAAATCCCCATCAAACTTCAATTTGGTGGAAGCGGTTGCCTTTGCTGTTGCCATTAACTCCATGGCTCTAAGAGAGATTCCTAAATCGGCCCTTCAACTGGGCTAACAATCAATGCAATGCAATTTTAGCTACTAAGCTTGATAAGGCCTTTGTTAATCTGTCACAAGTACAACCGCAGATCACATTCCGCTTTGCCTCTCCGCCTCTACCAACATCCTAAGTTGATGGTTTTTAGGCTTAAGAGCAATTCTAGCAGACCCCGCATCCCGTCCCGACCCGTAAAATAACCGCCAAAATGCGGGTCGGGGCGGAAAAATCCGCCCGATAAGACCCCGCATCCCGCCCCGGCCCGCAAAAATTTTTAAGGGGCGCGGCAAAATTCCGAGCCCAACCTGGGAAAACGCGGGTTTCCCCCTCGTGGCTGCGGTGCCCTGCATATAAGCGGAAGCGGTTGGTGGGTGACATTTCATCCCGCGCTTTCTCCCACCAACCACCTCTCCTCTCCCCTCTCGCGCCGCCGCCCAAGATTCCGGCGACCGCAGCCGGCAGGAGCACGCCGGATGGCCGCCACGCGCACGAGGCCTTCCCCCTCCCCCTGCGTCAGCGGGCCGCCGGATTTGCATATCTGCGGCACTTCATCGCGGGCCGCCGGATTTGGCTTTTTCCGGCCGCCGGTTGCTGCCCCAAGCGATGGAGTGGTCGGGGAGCCTCTCCCGCAGCCTAGGCAAGGGCACATCGCCGCATGCAGGTGCGAGTTCGTCTGCCCGCCGTCGTCGCCTGCCGTACTCGTCCGGCCGTCCACCGGGCTCGGCGCTCGCGCAATGTCTTTGTGGCTTGCCGATGCCGCTCATAGAGTGCGACAACTGCACGCGGAAAGTGCTGCGGCTCACTTCGAGCATGCCGAAGCACCCCGGATGGGTGTTCTTCAAATGCGAAAATGACGGGGTACGTGCACTTGCGGTAGCTCGTTTCACAGTTCGTTCTTTAGCTAAATTGCGGTGGCTCACTTCGAGCTTGCTCATTCTTTTGTGCAGGACGAAGGATGCTCATTTTGGTTTTGGGAAGGGCAATACATTGATTTGTTGATAGAAAGAAATTTAATAGATGTTAGTGCACTCCTTAGTACAATCGAAGGCAATGATGCGGCTGCATGTGCAACTAGAGGGGAAGCAACATCTACTTCTTCCGAACCAAAGATGAAGAAAGAAGAATGCAAAATCAAGAATCCACAGATCAACAACGAATGCATGGAGAAGATATTAGTCCAACTAGTGGGAGCAGTTATGGAAATTGGAAATCTTCTAAAATTCATTCTTGTAGTTCTTGTTTTCTTTGGTCTTGCTATTCTAGCAAAGATTTGGTGATGCTTTTTTATCCAATGTTGTCAAAGCAATGCAATATGCTAGATCAAATTGAGTTGCAAATTTAAGTTTTGCGGGCCGGGAGGAGATGCGCCAGATCAGACGCCGCAACCCCAACCCGTAAAAAAGCATATTCTGGAAATATCCTTTTTTACGGGTCCATTATGCGGGGTCTGCAACTGCAACCGTCCGCGCCGACCCGCAAAGACGTTTTTCCGCGAACTGCAAAAACGTTTTGCGGGTCGGGAGGATGCGGGGTCTGCTAGAATTGCTCTAACAACTGGATGTTACGTTCAGACGCTTTCTCACCAGGGGCAGTTAAAAATTAATTTTTTCTTTGGGAATAGTTAAATATTAGTGGGCGAGGCTTTCTCACCAGACGCTTTCTCACCAGGATCTAAGCAGTGTTTCTCCCTCTCCCTTGCTGGACCCTACCGGGTTGCTGGGCTGCAGCTTAAACGTGTTCACAACGTAACTTAGACTAGGGCCATTAATGCTAGTTCAGAATTGCACCATTGTGATCGAGTTGTTAGACAAGTTAGAGGAATGTGCACTTTCTCCCATCGAGTTTGGCCAAGGGAGACAAGGACCTCACGTTAGGAGAGATTAATGAGATGAAACACAAAATTTCATATTTAGGCATTCCAAAAATAACTGAAATTATTTGACAACATACCTGCAGGGTATGTCTACAACTCTGAAAAAACCAGCCCAAAACTCGATGAACAGTTAGAGATTTTAAAAACACAATTCGAATGTGAATAGTGGCATCTTTGGTGAATAGCATTTTGACACTGTTCACATCCAATTCTGGCTTTTTTGTTTCTATTAGTGTAGGTTGGATTCAGAGCTGAAACTTTTTGAGATTGTACATCAAATATTGATTTGTGTCTGTAATTTTTTTTGAGAATGTTTGAACATGTTTTGTATTTTTCAAAAAAAAATGATCTCATTGGTCTCTTCACCTAATGTGATATTTTATACTAGTCTCTCCCAGAAAGATGGGTCCGACGTGTCACTCTAGTAGGCCGCAGTCGGTCTCGTTGGTTAAATGTATGGTCGAACTTAGGGCCACACCTCTTCTTCAAGTGTCGTTACACACTTAGGCTTTGAAGATCTATCATCGAGAAGCTTGGGCTACCTCACGTCAACATTCCCGGTTGGCATCTTGATGAATCCGTCAAGGAGTGGTGGGTCAAGCGAACCGATGACCAAAACCCTAATTGGCATGCCATGTCCTCTCTCATCATGCTCACCTCTTGGACCATTTGGAACGAGCGAAATGCTAGGGTATTTCGGCAAAAATTTGTGCCACCGCCTATTCTCCTCCAAACCATCATTGGAGAGGCAAAGTTATGGGTTACTGCCGGCGCAAAGAATAGGGACTATCATTGTGTGTGAGTAATTGTCATGTCGCTTATATGGGGCGTCCTGTAAAACTCTAAACTCTACTCTCTCCTTATTTAATAGATGAGGCAAATCTTATGCCTCCGTTTTAAAAAGAAAACTTAGATCTCGGAAAATTAATGCGGATGCACTACATTGTGGAATGGAGCGAGTATATTGTACGAGAGCAAATGAATAGATGGGGCAAAATTTGACACACCTTCACCTTATTTTATTTTTTTGAGGGGAGACACACCTTCACCTTATTGAGGGTACAAATATGACTTCTAAAAAGTGTAATTTACTCGGTCTTTTCCTTTTCTGTGACTTGTTTTATTGGAGGTATAAGAAAATTAGAACATAACACAGACAGACGAGTGGTTGACTGAAATGCATGCATTTTGCATTTAACAGGCAGCTTATTCGAATATAGGAAATTTCCAGCTGGCGTTTGTTTGTCGGACTCAGAAAGTAATGGAGTAGGCCGGCGACTTGTCTGGATTGAACAGCCCGAAATTGTTCTCCGTCGGATCACCTGTCTTCTGATTCTCGTTGAACATGGCGAAAATGTACGTCTCCAGCAAGCTGGGCTTCTTCGGCGTGCCCCGGCGGACATGGTTGATCAATCCCTGGTTGTAAGCCCGCGCGTTCTGCGCCGTCGCCCCGACCCCACCGGCCGACGGCCACCCGCTCTCGGATATGACCACCTTAACCCCGGGCTTGCCGGCTTTCTCCAGCGCGGCGTAGATGGAGTCGACCATGGCGTCGAACAGGTTCGTGTATGTCAGCCCGTTGTCGGTCACGGTGGTGCTGCCTGGCACGAAGGTGGCGAAGTCGAGCTTGATGTTCTGCTGGTCGCCCTTGTAGGCGAAGTAGGGGTACACGTTGGCCAGCAGCGGTGCGCCGGTGCTGGCGAGGAACTCAAGGATGGGCCCCATGAATGATGTGTCCGCGAACACACCGTTGGAGGGCGGGGAAGTGTTTTCTACCACGTCGAACCGCACCGAAGTCGACACCTTGATGCTGCCACTGAGGCCGGCCGCCACGAGCGCCGCTTGTATGTTCTTCATGGCCGGGAGGATGGTCTTCTGGCCGGCGCTGTCCGTGACCTCGTTGCCGACGGCTATGTAGCGGAAGGAGACGCCAGGGAAGGGCTGGACGTTGGCCTTGACCCAGGCGGGCGCGGCGGAGGGGTCGTTGGCGAGGCTGGTTAGCGCGCCGTTGCCGACGTCCATGAGGAGGCCGATGCCCGTGCCGCTGAGCGCATTGAGGACGTTGCTCTCCGGCGCGTAGATCCGCATGGCGTCGATGCCCTTGGTTTGGTAGAGCTTCACGACGTCGCTCGGTGCCGGCAGGTTGTTGCCGATCACGCCGTTGCAGACCCCGATGGAGTGCACTGGAAAAAAAAAGTGCGGCAAGAGCTAATAAGTTTGATTTGTTACGTTAGGCACAGCATGTAATCACCGCCCAAATACAAACGAAGAAATTACTATTAATTGCTCTCATAAATGTTTAATTATTAGCATATATATGCGCGTGAGGAATAGCTGCCCGGAGAGCAGTGAACGATTTCAAGAAAATATGTTGATAACTTGATATACATGCGTACACACATATTAGTAAGCATTTTTTTGCGAGATCAATAATAATTTATTTCAATATGAAAGAGCCACCATCCAAAGACAAGAGTTTCTCAATACATAGGGTCCTCTTCCGAGCCACACAGACATGGCCAGCTGCAGCTCCGAGCGCCTATACCTTGATAGGCAATCTATAACTCTATTTTAAGATCTATGAAGTTTATGTGGAATAAACACTCTACCACACAGACTAAGGGCGTGTTTGGATTGCATCCTCGCCACTTTTTTCCTGACCTGAGATTGTGCCTGGGTTTGATGCATCAGTGTTTGGATGCTACCCTGGAAAAATTCTACCCTGCCTGGCCTGGATATCCGGTACTGTAATTAGCCCGGCCCAGGAGACCGAGTTGGGATGCCTGGACATGCAGCCTGGCCCCTAACTGCAGCCTGGCTAGAAATTAGATAAAATAACCATAAAGTAATGGCCCCACAGAATATACTAATGGATAGTAAATGCTCTACCAGGCTAACAACCACCAAGCCACCAACCAAATGCTTTCTCTTCGTACTAGCCTGGTCAGGCAGGAAATTTGTAGCATCCATGTCCACACCAGGCACCCCTGAACCTCCAGGCATAAGGGCGAGGAAAATGAACCAAACTGACCCTAAATGACCATAAGCCGAACGATCTAAACTAGAATCGGATAGACAGGATAGAAAGTTGAAGAATCAGACTGCACAATAACTGGTAGATCGGTATGCTGAGTAAGCATATTACCTGCTGGAAATGCTGCGAGGGCAACAAGGACCAGCGCCACTGCATGCATGGAAGAACCACCTTGCTTCGCCATCCTCCTCGCCTATCTCTGTGTCTCTTGAGGTGTCTTGTGCGGTACTATAACCCTTATTTGCATGAATGTACCAAGCAAACTCGTCCCTTATATACCCTAAAAAATCTCAGCATTACCGGGAAGTTTGGCGCAATAATACACGTTCGCTCCCGATCCAGTCCACCGTTTGCAGTTTCTTCTCGGTTTCCATTTTCCACCAATTGCTATAGCGCCTGTATGTGTATTGGCCTGTCCCTTTTCAAAAAACAAAAAATGTGTATTTGCCTGTGGAAAGCGGTTGAACGAGTGTCACCATCGTACACGCGTTGCGTTGCGTCCGGGTCGTCGACGTGCCGGCCGGTGCCGGTACAGGTCGCGCTCCATCGCTGGGAGGGCATGCATGGCGACATACAGAGCTTGTCCGGCTCGTGGAATTTCCATGCCGCGATGACCGCTGACCTGGCCCGTCTCAGGGGCTGATAGTGGCCCCTGGACAGTGCGCACTTTGTTGCTTCCAGCCACTAGGGGCGTGTTTTTGGTTGCCGTAGGTGCCAGGCCTGACTAGTTCAGTCTTGGCTGAACCCAGCCTAGTTGGAGGAAAACAGAAAAAAAGTCGACATCTGTATATAGTTTGGTTGCCCGCATTTACGCCTTTCGCATTAGGGTGACAATTTTGACACCATGTTTGGTTGCCTGCATTGGCTCGGCTCACGCAAATACACGGTGTTTGATTCCATGCAATAGTTGTTGTCTTGTAACCTCTTCGGCGAGGTGGTGAGGTTACCAGAACACTGTAAGATTTGGAAGCGTTCCTACTCCTCGATGAGGAGCCGCGTTGGTTTATATTGAGAGAGACAGAACAGCCCTGTCGTGGCTTACAAGAAGAGGAAACCAAGTCGGGAGAGGAGTTGGCTGTTTACAGGAATCCTAGCAGGCTACGGGAGAGAGATAGAATAAGGTTGAGATTACATCAAGGAGATAAACACAAATTCTAACACCCTCCCTTAATCTCAACTATCCTACATTTAGATTCCTCTTGAACTCTTCAAATGGTTTTGCTGGTAGTGCCTTAGTAAATCCATCCGCCACTTGATCTTTGGAAGGAATGAACCGTATCTCAAGTTTCTTTGCTGCAACCCTTTCACGTATAAAGTGAAAGTCAATCTCTATATGCTTGGTTCTTGCATGAAACACTGGATTTGCTGACAAATATGTTGCTCCCAAATTATCACACCATAAGCATGAGATGCGATTCTGCTTAATTCCCAATTCTTCTAGTAGTGACTCAATCCAAATAATTTCTGCAGTGGCATTAGCCAAGGATTTATACTCAGCCTCAGTACTTGACCTTGATACAGTGGCCTGTTTCCTGGCACTCCAAGAAATAAGATTAGGACCAAAAAATACTGCAAAGCCTCCAGTTGATTTTCTGTCATCATTGCAACCTGCCTAATCAGCATCGGAGAATGCACTCACAAGAGTGGAATTGGAGCGTCTGAAATGCAGTCCTGTTCCCATAGTATGTTTAACATACCTTACAATTCTCTTGACAGCTGTCCAATGTGCAGTAGTAGGTGCATGTAGATATTGACAAACCTTATTAACAACAAAAGAGATATCTGGACGAGTAAGAGTCAAGTACTGCAATGCTCCAACAGTGCTTCTATACCTTGTGCTATCTCCCTCCTGAAGTGGCTCTCCTTCATATGCTGAAAGTTTCTCTGAGGAGGACAAAGGTGTAGGCGCAGGCTTGCAGTTTTTCATCCCCATGCGAGATAGAAGCTCAGTAACATATTTCTCTTGATTTAGTACTATGCCATCTTGAGTCTTCTTAACTTCAATGCCTAGGAAAAAGTGCAAATCACCCAGATCTTTCAAAGCAAATTCTGAGCTCAAATCATGTAGAAGAGCATTAGTAGCACTTTGTGATGAACTTGCAACTATGATATCATCCACATATATGAGCACAAAGATGACTACTTTTCCCTTGTTATAAATGAACAGAGATGTGTCAGCTTTGGAAGCAATAAAGCAAAGATACTTTAACTGTGAGCTCAACCTGGAGTACCATGATCTAGGTGCTTGTTTCAAACCATAGAGTGCTTTGTCAAGCTTGCAGACATACTGTGGCATTTTCTTATTCTCATATCCTGGTGGCTGCCTCATGAACACCTCCTCTTCCAGAACACCATGTAAAAACGCGTTCTATACATCTAGCTGTCTTAGACTCCATCCCCTGGATACAGCAATGGCTAACACAAGTCTTATAGTCGCAGCTTTTACAACGGGACTGAAGGTATCCTCATAGTCTAAACCATAACGTTGTTTAAAGCCCTTTGCAACTAGACGTGCCTTATACCTGTCAATGGAGCCATCTGCTTTCTTTTTGATTCTGTACACCCACTTGCAATCAATAATATTTTTACCTCTTTGGTCAGGCACAAGATGCCATGTTTTGTTCCTCATAAGTGCAGAATACTCCTCATCCATTGCTGTCTTCCACTTAGGGTCACCAAGTGCATCAGTTAATGTTGTTGGTTCCCCTGAAATACATAGCATGCCATACGGTATAGTACCATCAGTACGTATTTTTGGATTACGTATACCTTTTTGTAATCTAGTCATAACTCGCAAGGGAGCTTCTTGTTGCATGTGTACAGGGAGCACTGGCGCAGAAGATCCGCTTGCTGCTCCTAATCTGCTGGTGCAGGAGATCCATCTGACGCATGCGCAGAAGATCCAGTGGACCTCGGTGTGGCCCCCCTGCCACTGGACGCCCTGGAAGCTGCAGGACTTGCGGGCGCAGAAGATCCGCCAGAGTGCATGCGCGCGGGACGCGAGGAGGAGTCAACCACGCGGCTGGTCCCGCTGTCGGGGGACGCGTCGGCGTGGGGGAATCTGGGCCGCCTGGGATGCGATCCAAAAAGGATGTGTGCACCCGATCCGAGGCCTGCCAGCGTGCAGGAGTACCAGGCGCCGCCAAATCATCACCGGGATCGGCGCCAGGTTCGTCTTCTTCTGGAGCATGAAATAACACATCATCTTGAGCTAAATTTTCATGGTTTTGACCTTTTGAACGCCGTTTTCTTCAGGAACCTGCACAGGCATAAGAGTAGAGGGACTGGCAGGATTATCATCATATTGGTCAATACAATTGTCTCCCCCGTGATCAAAATTTCGAAGATGTGATGGAAGAAGGAGAATTTCCTTTCGAAGAAGAGCACCGGCATTTGGATGAAGAGATGCAAAGGGAAACATGGATTCATCGAAGACAACGTCTCTAGATATATAAACCCTACGAGTGGGAACATCTAGACATTTAACCCCCTTGTGCATAGGGCTATAGCCTAAGAAAACACATTTTTTTGAACGGAAAGCAAGTTTGCGTGTGTTATAGGGTCGAAGATTTGGCCAACACGCGCAACCAAAGATACGGAGAGATGTGTAATCGGGTGTGACACCAAGAAGCCGTGTGATGGGTGTTTCAAGTTTGATAGCTTTGCTTGGGAGCAAGTTGATAAGATATGTAGCAGTTAAAAAAGCTTCATCCCAGAATTTGAGTGGCATGGATGCATTTGCTAGTAATGCGAGTCCTACATCAACAATATGACGGTGCTTTCTGTCAGCCGATCCGTTTTGTTGGTGAGCATGAGGACAAGAGACATGATGCGAAATACCAAGTTTTTGAAAAAAGGAATTTAGCTTCTCATACTCACCACCCCAGTCAGTCTGCATAGCAATGATCTTAGAGTTCAGTTTGCGTTCAACAAGATTTTGGAAGTTGATGAAAACTTGAAAGACATCAGATCGCTTCTTCAATAAGTAAATCCAAGTAAATTTACTATAATCATCAATGAAGCTTACATAATACGAAAATCTACCAACCGAGGTAGGGGCTGGCCCCCATACATCTGAAAAAAGAAGTTGCAATGGAGCGGTAGATACACTAGTAGAAATAGGATAAGGTAGCTGATGACTTTTGGCCTGTTGACACGGATCACAAACTGACTCAATACTAGACTCATATGAGAATTTATTTTTGCTAAGAACATATCTACCAATAACTGAAGATGGATGACCCTAACGACTGTGCCACTTTGCTGAAGACGGCTTAGTGACGACATAAGCTTGTTTATTTGACCATGATGAAGATGATGATGATGATATGAGTGGATAGAGACCTCCCACGCACCGTCCTCTAAGAATGATTCTCCTCGTGGCTGATGGGAACGTAGTAATTTCAGAAAATTTCCTACGCACACACAAGATCATGGTGATGCACAACAATGAGAGGGGAGAGTGTTGTCCACGTACCCTCGTAGACCGATAGCGGAAGCGTTTAACACAACGCGGTTGATGTAGTCGTACGTCTTCACGATCCGACCGATCAAGTACCGAACGCACGACACCTCCGAGTTCAGCACACGTTCAGCTCGATGACGTCCCTCGAACTCCGATCCAGCCGAGTGTTGAGGGAGAGTTTCGTCAGCACGATGGTGTGGTGACAATGTTGATGTTCTACTGACGCAGGGCTTCGCCTAAGCACCGCTACAATATTATCGAGGTGTAATATGGTGGAGGGGGGCACCGCACACGGCTAAGAGATCAATGATCAATTGTGTGTCTAGAGGTGCCCCCCTGCCCCCGTATATAAAGGAGCAAAGGGGGGGTTCGGCCGGCCTAGAGGAGAGGCGCGCCAGGAGGAGTCCTACTCCTACTGGGAGTAGGACTCCCCTCCTTTTCCATGTTGGACTAGGAGAGGAAGGGGGAAAAGGTGGAGGGGAGGAAGGAAGGGGGGCGCCGCCCCCCTCTCCTTGTCCTATTCGGACTGGGGGGGGGGAGGGGCACGCGGCCCTGCCCTGGCCTCCTCTCCTCTCTTCCACCTAGGCCCAATAAGGCCCATTAAGTTACCGGGGGGTTCCGGTAACCTCCCGGTACTCCGGAAAAATCCCGATTTCACCCGGAACACTTCCGATGTCCAAACATAGGCTTCCAATATATCAATCTTTATGTCTCGACCATTTCGAGACTCCTCGTCATGTCCGTGATCACATCCGGGACTCCGAACAACCTTCGGTACATCAAAACATATAAACTCATACTATAACTGTCATCGTAACGTTAAGCGTGCGGACCCTGCGGGTTCGAGAACTATGTAGACATGACCGAGACACCTCTCCGGTCAATAACCAATAGCGGAACCTGGATGCTCATATTGGTTCCCACATATTCTACGAAGATCTTTATCGGTCAGACCGCATAACAACATACGTTGTTCCCTTTGTCATCGGTATGTTACTTGCCCGAGATTCGATCGTCGGTATCTTAATACCTAGTTCAATCTCGTTACCGGCAAGTCTCTTTACTCGTTCCGTAATACATCATCCCGCAACAAACTCATTAGTTGCAATGCTTGCAAGGCTTAAGTGATGTGCATTACCGAGAGGGCCCAGAGATACCTCTCCGACAATCGGAGTGACAAATCCTAATCTCGAAATACGCCAACCCAACATGTACCTTCGAAGACACCTGTAGAGCACCTTTATAATCACCCAGTTACTTGTGACGTTTGGTAGCACACAAAGTGTTCCTCCGGTAAACGGGAGTTGCATAATCTCATAGTCATAGGAACATGTATAAGTCATGAAGAAAGCAATAGCAACAAACTAAACGATCAAGTGCTAAGCTAACGGAATGGGTCAAGTCAATCACATCATTCTCCTAATGATATGATCTCGTTAATCAAATGACAACTCATGTCTATGCCTAGGAAACATAACCATCTTTGATCAACGAGCTAGTCAAGTAGAGGCATACTAGTGACACTCTGTTTGTCTATGTATTCACACATGTATCATGTTTCCGGTTAATACAATTCTAGCATGACTAATAAACATTTATCATGATATAAGGAAATAAATAATAACTTTATTATTGCCTCTAGGGCATATTTCCTTCAGTGGCTAGGTCCTTTACCAAGAAAAAATAAGGATAAAACTCTATAAGAACATTGTTGTCAAGAGTGAATCGATGAACGGAAACAAGGTTTTTGGATGTTTCAGGAACATGTAAGATATTTTTCAAGTGCAAAGTTTTTACGGGGTTTTTAACAATTGAACTACCAAATGTAAAATTTCCATACCAGAACCACTCGCTGTGTGAATTTGGTCACCACCATTGTACCTCTCTCGCATCGTCAATTTGTCAAGTTCCCCAGTGATGTGGTTTGTAGCTCCGCTGTCGGCATACCAATTTGTATCCACACCATAGGAGACAGCATGTGCCCCCTTTTCCTCCTGATTATTTTCTTCATAGCGCCACCAACATGTGCGTGCACCCCCTGGATGATGCTTATAGCAAATCTGACACTCAGGGTAGTCATGTTGTTGTTGCTGATCACGCCCTTGCTGCTGTTGTGGTTGCTGTCGAGGACGTCCTCTGTAGGCACCGCCTCCACCAGTAGGAGGGGGCTGGCGGTCGCCACGGCCGTTCCCCTTCCTCCTCGCCCGCGATAGGATCTTCCACGAGCTTGGCCACGGCCTCTGTAAGCCGCGTTTGCAGATGTATGGAAAGTGCCTGAAGATGAATCGCCCAACATCTCCATCCTCTGATCGAAAGCGGAGATTTGGGTGAAGAGGTCGTCCGCCGTGATCAAGTTCTTGACAGCACCAACCGCCGCAACCACAGGATCATAGTCACGGTCTAGCCCTTGCAAGAATATAATCAACCATCTCCGGATCTGACACCGGACGGCCAGCAGCAGCTAGTTCATCTACAAGGTTTTTCATCTTCACCATGAAGCAGAGCTTGACATGGACCCTTCTGGTTGTGTGATCGCGATTCTCAGGTTGTGATCCGGATTGCGACTGAGAGGCAAAGAGATTTGTCACCGTCGTCCATAGCTCGAAGGTAGAGTCCTTCCGACGACTTGTCCAAGAATTTCTAGAGTCATAAATTGAGTAAGTATGAGAGGACCTGCTGTCTTTGGCAATCCATGGCCCGTTACAGCGGGTTCGGCTCCATGGCCGAGTTTTGTCCGCCTTGGTGATCTCCACCATCTTTGGGGGGAGCAGCATCGGAGTTGTCCAAAAGCCCCGTCACCTACGCACCTCGCAGGGCTGGGAGCACTTTGCGTTTCCAGAGGATAAAGTTGCCTCTCGCAAGCTTCTCAGACGGGGGCGCGCCGAGGTTGAGGACAACACCTGTTGACGACGACATGGGGGCGATGCGGATGTGCTTGGTGTTTGATTTTTGTGGCTAGATGTGTAAGGAAGAGGATGCTCTGATTACCATGTAAGATTTGGAAGCGTTCCTACTCCTCGATGAGGAGCCACGTTGGTTTATATTGAGAGAGACAGAACAGCCCTGTCGTGGAGAGGAGTTGGTTGTTTACAGGAATCCTAGCAGGCTACGGGAGAGAGATAGAATAAGGTTGAGATTACATCAAGGAGATAAACACAAATTTTAACAAACACAACAGCGTGAAGAAAAAAATCATACACACACAACAGAACATAGTTCTCAACCATAGCTATCCGCAGTTTAAATAAAGTGCCACACTTAAACATATGAGTTCAAACGCAAAGCAGTAAGATATGACAATAAATGGAGCATAGGAAGGGCAGTCCTAAACGTTGAGGGCGAAGGCGTCGTCATGCTTGCCGCACTTGGTCACCACTTCAATGCCTTCGTCGTCGAAGAAGATGACCTTGAGCGTATCCGGAGTGAGCAGCTTGAACATCACCATGTAGCCGATCCTGATCTGATGGATGGCGGCGAAGGGGACCCAACCCTGATCGAGGGTCACCCTGCCGTCCATCAGCTGGACAGTCACCCTCCACGAGCAGCCAGTGTTGGTCCTGTTGGAAATATGCCCTAGAGGCAATAATAAAATGGTTATTATTATATTTCCTTGTTCATGATAATTGTCTATTGTTCATGCTATAATTGTGTTATCCGGAAATCGTAATACATGTGTGAACACATAGACCATAACATGTCCCTAGTGAGCCTCTAGTTGACTAGCTCGTTGATCAGTAGATGGTTACGGTTTCCTGACCATGGACATTGGATGTCATTGATAACGGGATCACATCATTAGGAGAATGATGTGATGGACAGGACCCAATCCTAAGCATAGCACTAGATCGTGTAGTTCGTTTGCTAAAGCTTTTCTAATGTCAAGTATCATTTCCTTAGACCATGAGATCGTGCAACTCCCGGATACCGTAGGAATGCTTTGGGTGTACCAAACGTCACAACGTAACTGGGTGGCTATAAAGGTGCACTACAGGTATCTCCGAAAGTGCCTGTTGGGTTGGCACGGATCGAGACTAGGATTTGTCACTCCGTATGACGGAGAGGTATCTCTGGGCCCACTCGGTAATGCATCATCATAATGAGCTCAATGTGACTAAGTAGTTAGTCACGGGATCATGCATTACGGAACGAGTAAAGTGACTTGCCGGTAACGAGATTGAACGAGGTATTGGGATACCGACGATCGAATCTCGGGCAAGTAACGTACCGATAGACAAAGGGAATTGTATACGGGATTGATTGAATCCTCGACATCGTGGTTCATCCGATGAGATTATCATGGAGCATGTGGGAGCCAACATGGGTATCCAGATCCCGCTGTTGGTTATTGACCGGAGAGTTGTCTCGGTCATGTCTACGTGTCTCCCGAACCCGTAGGGTCTACACACTTAAGGTTCGGTGACGCTAGTTGTAGAGATATTAGTATGCGGTTAACCGAAAAGTTGTTCGGAGTCCCGAATGAGATCGCCGACGTCACGAGGAGTTCCGAATGGTCCGGAGAAAGATTTATATATACGAAGTCCAGTTTCGGCCACCGGGAGAGTTTCGGGGTCACCGTTTGTACCGGACCACCGGAAGGGTCCCGGGGTTCCACCGGGTGGGGACACTATCCCGGAGGGCCCCATGGGCTTGAAGTGGCGTGGGAACCAGCCCTTGGTGGCTGGTGCGCCCCACCCAAGGGCCCAAGCGCTTGGGTTGGAAACCCTAGGGGGCGTTGCCCCCCGAGGGGCATGCGCCCCCTGGTTGGAAACCCTAAGGGTGCCGTGCCCCCCAGGGCGCCCCCCTCTAGATGATCTCCAAGGGGCATGCGCCCCCTAGCCCTATATATAGTGAGGGGAGGAGGGCGCCGCACCTTAAGCCCTGGCGCCTCCTTCTCCCTCCCGTGACACCTCTTCCTCCTCCAGTGGCGCTTGGCGAAGCCCTGCTGGAATCCCGCTGCTTCCACCACCACGCCGTCGTGCTGCTGGATCTCCATCAACTTCTCCTTCCTCCTTGCTGGATCAAGAAGGAGGAGACGTCTCCGTCCATACGTGTGTTGAACGCGGAGGTGCCGTCCGTTCGGCGCTAGGATCAACGGTGATTTGGATCACGACGAGTACGACTCCATCAACCCTGTTCTCTTGAACGCTTCCGCTCGCGATCTACAAGGGTATGTAGATGCACTCCTCTCTCTCTCATTGCTAGATGACTCCATAGATTGATCTTGGTGATGCGTAGAATTTTTTTAATTTCTGCAACGATCCCCAACAGTGGCATCATGAGCTAGGTCTATGCGTAGTTTCTATGCACGAGTAGAACACAAGTTGTTGTGGGCGTCGATTTTGTCAATTTACTTGCCATTACTAGTCTTATCTTGATTCGGCGGCATCGTGGGATGAAGCGGCCCGGACCGACCTTACACGTATGCTTACGTGAGACAAGTTCCACCGACTGACATGCACTAGTTGCATAAGGTGGCTAGCGGGTGTCTGTCTCTCCCACTTTAGTCGGATCGGATTCGATGAAAAGGGTCCTTATGAAGGGTAAATAGAAATTGGCATATCACGTTGTGGTTTTGGCGTAGGTAAGAAACGTTCTTGCTAGAAACCTATAGCAGCCACGTAAAAATTTGCAACAACAATTAGAGGACGTCTAACTTGTTTTTGCAGCATGTGTCATGTGATGTGATATGGCCAAAAGAATGTGATAAATGATATATGTGATGTATGAGATTGATCATGTTCTTGTAATAGGAATCACGACTTGCATGTCGATGAGTATGACAACCGGCAGGAGCCATAGGAGTTGCCTTAATTTATTTATGACCCGCGTGTCAACTAAAACGTCATGTAATTACTTTACTTTATTGCTAACCGTTAGCCATAGTAGTAGAAGTAATAGTTGGCGAGACAACTTCATGAAGACACGATGATGGAGATCATGATGATGGAGATCATGGTGTCATGCCGGTGACAATGATGAACATGGCGCCCCGAAGATGGAGATCAAAAGGAGCAAAATGATATTGGCCATATCATGTCACTATTTGATTGCATGTGATGTTTATCATGTTTTACATCTTATTTGCTTAGAACGACGGTAGCATAAATAAGATGATCCCTCGCTAAAATTTCAAGAAAGTGTTCCCCCTAACTGTGCACTGTTGCGAAGGTTCGTTGTTCCGAAGCACCACGTGATGATCGGGTGTGATAGGTTCTAACGCTCGCATACAACGGGTGTAAGCCAGATTTACACACGCAATACACTTAGGTTGACTTGACGAGCCTAGCATGTACAGACATGGCCTCGGAACACAAGAGACCGAAAGGTCGAACATGAATCGTATAGCAGATACGATCAACATGAAGATGTTCACCGATGATGACTAGTCCGTCTCACGTGATGATCGGACACGGCCTAGTTGACTCGGATCATGTATCACTCAGATGACTAGAGGGATGTCTGTCTGAGTGGGAGTTCATTAATAATTTGATTAGATGAACTTAATTATCATGAACTTAGTCTAAAATCTTTATAATATGTCTTGTAGATCAAATGGCCCACGCTAATGTCAACCTCAACTTCAACGCATTCCTAGAGAAAACCAAGCTGAAAGACGATGGTAGCAACTATACGGACTGGGTCCGGAACTTGAGGATCATCCTCATAGCTGCCAAGAAAGCATATGTCCTTGAAGCACCGCTAGGTGAAGCACCCGTCCCAGCAAACCAAGACGTTATGAACGCCTGGCAAACACGTGTTGATGATTACACCCTGGTTCAGTGCGGCATGCTTTACAGCTTAGAACCGGGGCTCCAAAAGCGTTTCGAGCAGCACGGAGCATATGAGATGTTCCAAGAGCTGAAAATGGTTTTCCAAGCTCATGCCCGGGTCGAGAGGTATGAAGTCTTCGACAAGTTCTACAGTTGTAAGATGGAGGAGAATAGTTCCGTCAGCGAACACATACTCAAAATGTCTGGGTTGCACAACCGCTTGTCTCAGCTGGGAGTTAACCTCACGGATGACGCGGTCGTTGACAGAATCCTTCAGTCGCTCCCACCTAGCTACAAGAGCTTTGTGATGAACTTCAATATGCAGGGGATGGAAAAGACCATTCCCGAGGTATATTCAATGCTGAAATCAACGGAGGTGGAGATCAAAAAGGAACATCAAGTGTTGATGGTGAATAAAACCACTAAGTTCAAGAAAGGCAAGGGTAAGAAGAACTTCAAGAAAGACAGCAAGGGAGTTGCCGCGCCCGATAAGCAAGCTGTCGGGAAGAAGACAAAGAATGGACCCAAGCCTGAGACTGAGTGCTTTTATTGCAAGGGAAACGGTCACTGGAAGCGGAACTGCCCCAAGTACTTAGCGGATAAGAAGGCCGGCAATACCAAAGGTATATGTGATATACATGTTATTGATGTGTACCTAACCAGTGCTCGTAGTAGCTCCTGGGTATTTGATACCGGTGCGGTTGCTCATATTTGTAACTCAAAGCAGGAGCTGCGGAATAAGCGGAGACTGGCGAAGGACGAGGTGACGATGCGCGTCGGGAATGGTTCCAAGGTCGATGTGATCGCCGTCGGCACGCTACCTCTACATTTACCTACGGGATTAGTTTTAAACCTCAATAATTGTTATTTAGTGGCAGCGTTGAGCATGAATATTGTATCTGGATCTCGTTTGATGCGAGATGGCTACTCATTTAAATCCGAGAATAATGGTTGTTCTATTTATATGAGAGATATGTTTTATAGTCATGCCCCGCTGGTCAATGGTTTATTCTTAATGAATCTCGAACGTGATGTTACACATATTCATAGTGTGAATGCCAATAAATGTAAGTTTGATAATGATAGTCCCACATACTTGTGGCACTGCCGCCTTGGTCACATTGGTGTCAAACGCATGAAGAAACTCCATGCAGATGGACTTTTGGAGTCTCTTGATTATGAATCATTTGACACGTGCGAACCATGCCTCATGGGCAAAATGACCAAGACTCAGTTCTACGGAACAATGGAGCGAGCAACCAACTTATTGGAAATCATACATACTTATGTGTGCGGTCCAATGAGCGTTGAGGCTCGCGGTGGCTATCGTTATGTTCTCACCCTCACTGATGACTTGAGTAGATATGGGTATGTCTACTTAATGAAACACAAGTCTGAGACCTTTGAAAAGTTCAAGGAATTTCAGAGTGAGGTTGAGAATCAACGTGACAGGAAAATAAAGTTCTTACGATCAGATCATGGAGGGGAATATTTGAGTCACGAATTTGGCACACACTTAAGAAAATATGGAATTGTTTCACAACTCACGCCGCCTGGAACACCTCCGTGTAGTGGTGTGTCCGAACGTCGTAATCGCACTCTATTGGATATGGTGTGATCTATGATGTCTCTTACCGGTCTACCGCTATCATTTTGGGGCTATGCTTTAGAGACTGCCGCATTCACTTTAAATAGGGCTCCGTCAAAATCCGTTGAGACGACACCGTATGAATTATGGTTTGGAAAGAAACCTAAGATGTCGTTTCTTAAAGTTTGGGGATGCGATGCTTATGTCAAGAAACTTCAACCTGAAAAGCTCGAACCCAAGTCGGAAAAATGCGTCTTCATAGGATACCCTAAGGAAACCATTGGGTATACCTTCTACCTCAGATCCGAAGGCAAGATCTTCGTTGCTAAGAATGGGTCCTTTCTGGAGAAAGAGTTTCTCTCGAAAGAAGTAAGTGGGAGGAAAGTGGAACTTGATGAGATGACCCCTCTCGAACCAGAAAGTAGCGCAGCACAAGAAAATGTTTCTGTGGTGCCTGCACCGACTAGAGAGGAAGTTAATGATGACGATCATGATCAAGTTACCACTGTACTTCGTAGGTCCACAAGGACACGTTACGCACCAGAGTGGTACGGCAACCCTGTCATGGAAATCATGTTGTTGGACAACGGTGAACCTTCGAACTATGAAGAAGTAATGGCGGGCCCAGATTCCAACAAATGGCTTGAAGCCATGCAATCCGAGATAGGATCCATGTATGAAAACAAAGTATGGACTTTGACAGACTTGCCCGATGATCAGCGAGCGATAGAAAATAAATGGATCTTTAAGAAGAAGACGGACGCAGATGGAAATGTTACCATCTATAAAGCTCGACTTGTCGCTAAGGGTTATCGACAAGTTCAAGGAGTTGACTACGATGAGACCTTCTCACCCGTAGCGGAGCTGAAGTCCGTCCGAATCATGTTAGCAATTGCCGCATTCTACGATTATGAAATATGGCAAATGGACATCAAAACGGTATTCCTTAACGTCTTCCTTAAGGGAGAATTGTATATGATGCAGCCGGAAGGTTTTGTCAATCCTAAGAATGCTGACAAGGTATGCAAGCTCCAGCGCTCAATCTATGGGCTGGTGCAGGCATCTTGGAGTTGGAACATTCGCTTTGATGAGATGATCAAAGCGTTTGGGTTTACACAGACTTATGGAGAAGCCTGTGTTTACAAGAAAGTGAGTTGGAGCTCTATAGCATTTCTCATATTATATGTGGATGACATACTATTGATGGGAAATGATATAGAATTCTTGGAAAGCATAAAGGCCTACTTGAATAAGTGTTTTTCAATGAAGGACCTTGGAGAAGCTGCTTACATATTAGGCATCAAGATCTATAGAGATAGATCGAGACGCCTCATAGGTCTTTCACAAAGCACATACCTTGATAAGATATTGAAGAAGTTCAATATGGATTAGTCCTAGAAGGGGTTCTTTCCTGTATTGCAAGGTGTGACATTGAGCACGGCTCAATGCCCGACCACGGCAGAAGATAAAGAAAAGATGAGTGTCATCCCCTATGCCTCGGCCATAGGGTCTATTATGTATGCCATGCTGTGTACCAGACCTGATGTAAACCTTGCCGTAAGTTTGGTAGGAAGGTACCAAAGTAATCCTGGCATGGAACACTGGACAGCGGTCAAGAACATCCTGAAGTACCTGAAAAGGACTAAGGATATGTTTCTCGTTTATGGAGGTGACGAAGAGCTCGTCGTAAAGGGTTACGTCGATGCTAGCTTCGACACAGATCTGGATGACTCTAAGTCACAAACCGGATACGTGTATATTTTAAATGGTGGGGCAGTCAGCTGGTGCAGTTGCAAGCAAAGTGTCGTGGCGGGATCTACGTGTGAAGCGGAGTACATGGCAGCCTCGGAGGCAGCACATGAAGCAATCTGGATGAAGGAGTTCATTGCCAACCTAGGAGTTATTCCCAATGCATCGGGGCCGATGACTCTCTTCTATGACAACACTGGAGCTATTGCCCTTGCCAAGGAGCCCAGGTTTCACAAGAAGACCAGGCACATCAAGCGTTGCTTCAACTCCATTCGTGAAAATGTTCAAAATGGAGACATAGATATTTGTAAAGTGCATACGGATTTGAATGTCGCAGATCCGTTGACTAAACCTCTTCCACGGGCGAAACATGATCAACACCAGAACTCTATGGGTGTACGATTCATCACAATGTAACTAGATTATTGACTCTAGTGCAAGTGGGAGACTGTTGGAAATATGCCCTAGAGGCAATAATAAAATGGTTATTATTATATTTCCTTGTTCATGATAATTGTCTATTGTTCATGCTATAATTGTGTTATCCAGAAATCGTAATACATGTGTGAACACATAGACCATAACATGTCCCTAGTGAGCCTCTAGTTGACTAGCTCGTTGATCAGTAGATGGTTACGGTTTCCTGACCATGGACATTGGATGTCATTGATAACGGGATCACATCATTAGGAAAATGATGTGATGGACAAGACCCAATCCTAAGCATAGCACTAGATCGTGTAGTTCGTTTGCTAAAGCTTTTCTAATGTCAAGTATCATTTCCTTAGACCATGAGATCGTGCAACTCCCGGATACCGTAGGAATGCTTTGGGTGTACCAAACGTCACAACGTAACTGGGTGGCTATAAAGGTGCACTACAGGTATCTCCGAAAGTGCCTGTTGGGTTGGCACGGATCGAGACTGGGATTTGTCACTCCGTATGACGGAGAGGTATCTCTGGGCCCACTCGGTAATGCATCATCGTAATGAGCTCAATGTGACTAAGTAGTTAGTCACGGGATCATGCATTACGGAACGAGTAAAGTGACTTGCCGGTAACGAGATTGAACGAGGTATTGGGATACCGACGATCGAATCTCGGGCAAGTAACGTACCAATAGACAAAGGGAATTGTATACGGGATTGATTGAATCCTCGACATCGTGGTTCATCCGATGAGATTATCGTGGAGCATGTGGGAGCCAACATGGGTATCCAGATCCCGCTGTTGGTTATTGACCGGAGAGTTGTCTCGGTCAGGTCTACGTGTCTCCCGAACCCGTAGGGTCTACACACTTAAGGTTCGGTGACGCTAGAGTTGTAGAGATATTAGTATGCATTTAACCGAAAGTTATTCGGAGTCCCGGATGAGATCCCGGACGTCACGAGGAGTTCCGGAATGGTCCGGAGGTAAAGATTTATATATAGGAAGTCCAGTTTCGGCCACCGGGAGAGTTTCGGGGGTCACCGGTATTGTACCGGGACCACCGGAATGGTCCCGGGGGTCCACCGGGTGGGGCCACCTATCCCGGAGGGCCCCATGGGCTGAAGTGACGTGGGAACCAGCCCCTGGTGGGCTGGTGCGCCCCACCCAAGGGCCCAAGGCGCCTAGGGTTGGAAACCCTAGGGGGCCGTTGCCCCCGAGGGGGCATGCGCCCCCCTGGTTGGAAACCCTAAGGGGGCCGTTGCCCCCCGAGGGGCCGCCGCCCCCCCCTCTAGATGGGATCTCCAAGGGAGGGAGGGCAGCCGCACCCTAAGCCCTGGCGCCTCCTTCTCCCTCCCGTGACACCTCTTCCTCCTCCAGTAGCGCTTGGCGAAGCCCTGCTGGAATCCCTGCTTCCACCACCACGCCGTCATGCTGCTGGATCTCCATCAACTTCTCCTTCCCCCTTGCTGGATCAAGAAGGAGGAGACGTCTCCGTCCCGTACGTGTGTTGAACGGGGAGGTGCCGTCCGTTCGGCGCTAGGATCATCGGTGATTTGGATCACGACGAGTACGACTCCATCAACCCTGTTCTCTTGAACGCTTCCGCTCGCGATCTACAAGGGTATGTACATGCACTCCTCTCTCTCTCGTTGCTAGATGACTCCATAGATTGATCTTTGTGATGCGTAGAAATTTTTTAATTTCTGCAACGATCCCCAACATGTCCTCAGCTTGAACTCTTGCGGCACTGCCGGGAAGTGTTTGGTGAAGTCCATAGGCATCGTGATGGACTCAAGCTGAGGGGCAAGGATCACCTTGCAGAAATGGGTTGGACCTCCCTGCTCTTGGTAGTGGCCATAGTTACGGTACTTGCCGCTCCGGGGCTCCTTCGGCACAACGTCCTCATCTGTGGCCACCTCCTCAGGCGTGCTCGGCACAACCTCCATGGCGGCACGACCTCCTTGCCCTTCTCCATGGGTAGCACACCTCCTTGCCCTTGTTGTCCATGTTGATCTGCATTACGAAGAGAGCGCATCATGAAGAGCACAAGAAAGTTTCGAGGTTGATCGCAATTAAAACCTATCGTCCATAACCCCTTTATTTACCCATCCTCACGGTCACTACTTACCCACCATCTCACTCAGTCATCTCAACGCGACTCCAGGAGCGCCGCGGCTAGACAATAAAGTTTGTACCCCAATCCCCACCCCCGATGTAATCAAAAATTGACCTACGAACCCTAGAAGTTGTCGATGCAGAACTGATTGATAGTAGTGTTTTAATCCAATCCTCCACCCCCAATGTATTCAATCCCCTCCCTAACTTTCCAACCGTGTGTTCAAATCTAATCTAGCCCGAGTCGAAAGCAGTAAATCTACGGAGAGGGCGAGGACTTACCGCCATGGCCGATGTGCTCCGGTGGAGGTCTGCAGTCGCTCCGTTGGTAGCCGCCGTCCTGCATCGTCGTGCTATTGCTCCGGTGGTCGTTGCCACCGGTGTGAGTGGGGAAGAGGGAAGAGAGCGGTGAGGAAGGGAGGTGAGAGTACTTTATGACGACGCGTCGGGAAACAACATGACTTCTTGAGACTGCATCCACGTGTGCAACCGTTCACGCCCACATACCTAGGGTTGCACCACTCGGACCGGGCTCCACAAAAGCACCCGATTTGAGCGTTCATCTGGATGCAGGCCCAAAGGTGCTTTAATGTTCGTGCTATACAGGCCCAACATCCAGTGCGGTAACCAAACGGGCCATTTTCTTCCCGCGCGGGCCTGGCTGAGGTATATGCGGGTTACCAGACGCATCCTAACTTGTGCGTATCGAACACACCGTGTGCGCATAGGCCGCGGGCTAGTAGTCTTGTCAGTTTGCGCCATTTGCTCACCGGTTAGCTTGCCGCATGCTGTTTTGTTTCACCCTTTTTCTGCTGCTACTGGTCCGCTATTTTAGAAGAAACAAAGTCTGTGAAATTTTTAAAAATGGTAAAAACAAACAAACAATTATGGATTTCGAAAAATATCAGTAAATTTTTAAAAATATTTGAAATTTCAATTTTTTTATGAATTGAACAAAAAATAAATTCACAATATGTTCATGAATTTGAAAAAATATTCCAAAATGTACAAAATATTAAAACATTAACAAATATTCAGGATTTCAAAAAAAATTGTGAATTTTAAAAATATATTCATGGATATGGAAAATTTCGCAAATTTTGAAAAAAAATGCAAAAGAAATAAACAAACAATAACCTGGTATAAAAACGTAGGAAAACAAAAAACAGAATAGAAGCATCGCTTCCCAAAAGGTAAACGTCTACAATGGGCACGCCGGCCGAACGCTCGGCCGGTCGCGCGCGACCCATGCGATCGCGACCCGTGCGATCTACTTTTATTGTACCGCAGCCTTCTTGCGTGGTGGGATGCGTGGCTGACCGGGTCCACCAACTGGTCGCCATCAACGCCTTGTGCGGCTGCGCTGCTCCATCTCTCTCTCTCATCTCGCGGGCCGGCCGGCCGCATCGCCAGTCCTCGCCCACGCCGGCTGTCGTGGAATTGTCACGGCAGATGTCCTTAGTGTCAGGACTTAGTCGCGAGGCCAACGCATCTATGTGGTAGCTTGAGAGGGGTTGGGCGGAATCGAGAGACGCAACACAAGACAAGGATTTAGACAGCTTCGGGCCCTGGAAAACATCATCCGGTAATAGCCCTACATGATGTTTGTGGCTAGGTCTCATTATGCTCATGAGAGAGTCGCCGGTAAGCCGACTCTTTGTGTCTAGCCCTAGAGATTGTTTCTTGTTGCTTGTCCCTCTTTGGGGTGCCCTGCCCCTCCTTATATAAGTTAGATGGGCGGGTTACATGCGGAGTCCTAGTAGGACTAGGACTAGTCTATCTTTTCTTACAAGTTGAATACAAGTCCGGGTCTTGCTTCCTCGTAAAGGAAATATTCGTCATCCCTTTCTCCTTAAGCCGGCCCACCAGAGTATAAGCCAGCCTGCTGGGCCTTGGGCCTTGTCGTCCGTCTGATCCGCCCGCCGGGTCTCCAGTGAGTCACAATGTCCAGGCGGGTTACCTGTGAATCGCCATGTTCGGGCGGATCACCAGTGAGTCGCCAAGCTCTAGCCAGGTCTCTGGTGAGTCGCCAAGTCTGGCCAGGTCTCTGGTGAGTCGCCAAGTCTGGCCAGGTCTCTGGTGAGTCACCAAGTCTGGCCGGGTCATACCGCGGGGTATATCCCCGACATTAGCCCCCAGTTTAATTTGGATTTATCCATGTTAAACTGATCCTGCAAAATAACTGAAGAACAAATTTGACAGGTTGTGCTCCGGGTTAAATATTCTTGTAAGCCGACACCTGATCATCCTTTAGTCCTTGACATTTTCTCCTGGAATATCCGGGTCAATAGGCCAGCTTCATAATCCATTTGCTGACATTGGCTCTTATAAAGAAATATTATACGAAATAATCCATTTGAGTCGGTTTCCAAAACTCCGGCTTAATAAACATCTTAGACTCAAGATTCATCTGGTGATCCGCCAGTTTAAAGATGTAGAGGCTGGCTAGTTATAATTGCCAAAATTACCGTCTTGTAAATATTGATAACACCGGGTCATAACTGTTGCCGACGCCGGGTCATTATTATTGGTGACACCGGGTCATGCTTGTTGCAAACACCGGGTCAATCTGGTCTGCTCCAAACTGAGAATTTGAAGATTTTTTCTCCCTTATATGCATATCACCTGTAGCCCCCAAGTCTTAAGAGGAGAACATAGTGATAACTTAAGACTTGCTTCAATATAAGTGTTGCAACCTTGAAGAAAACCGGGTTATTCATCTCAATCATTAGTCATAAACTGAATATTCCACATATGTAGCCCCCAAGTGCCGGGTTGTCATGCTTGCAGCAACCTGGGACTTGTAATTGCCTTATGCTCATAAAAACTTCAACCAGTGTAGCCCCCAAGGGCCGGGTCATTATATAATAATGAGCAGGGACTTTGTAAATATGATCATGTAAACTTGACTAGCAACGTGTAGCCCCCAAGGGCCGGGTCAGTAAGATATTACCGAGCTGGGACTTTGTATATGATTCATTGATAATAACAGCATATGATGTAATCTCCACCATGGGGCTTGAACCCACGTCCACAAGGTTAAGAGCTTTGTACTCTACCAACTGAGTAGTGGATCTTTCAATATAATAGATTAAGGCTTGTGTACCTTGAATTTTCGACAGGAGCAATTGGTAGCCCCCAAGGGCCGGCTCATTACAATGTGATGAGTCGGGTCTTCAATAAGTTGAGCAAAAAATGTCTTTACATTAGCCCCCAAGTGCCATGGTGCATGCTGGCAGTGACATGGGACTTGCATATTTGATGTGATCTCAATTTAAATAATGTAGCCCCCAAGTGCCGGGTCGTAAGCCTGCAGCGACTCGGGACTATTCTTTCCATTGTAGAATAAATCATATCCATTGATAAAATAATAGCCATTGCGCCAAAGCGACTTTGAATACCTCATCTGCTGATAAGTCAATCCGGAGTTTAAATACCCGGCGGCTCTTGGCCGATGGCGATTTAATACGCCTCCATTGTAAGCCGGAATTTGTACAACCCGGCGGCTTATAGCCTTTGAGAAAATCAAGAATTGATAACCCTTTTGAGACACCAATTTCAATCTATGATGATGGGCTTGAATTTAATCATTTATGTAAGTCATAGCTCTGTAAATCCTGCAGAGTTTAAACAACATATGCCCTGGCGACTTAACGTCAAAAACCAGGGCGGGTAACCACCCAAATGTAGTCTTATCCTGCACATAATTAGATCACAAGATCCCTTGGCGGTTTACCGCAGGGCGGGTCATAATATCTCACATATAACCATTGATGTGTAACAAGGAGTCACAGATAAGCCTGTTATGAATCATAACTTTGAAACATAACTATAATAATAATATTATACCTGTGATATTGAATTTTCACTGCCGGTTTATGTGACCTGTGCAGTAAGGGTGATAACCCAATCTTTAGAAATCAAGACTTCCAAATGTTTATGATTGTCATATGATGGCGACTTATCATCCAAAGTCAAACCGGGTTAAATAGCAACCACTCATATACACTTTAGATATGATCAAAAGAGCTTCAAATAAAATCCAAAAATTGTTTGCAAAAAGAGACTTCAAAAAATTTGAGGCTTCTGATTCGAATACGATCAGAAAACCGTCCCAAAGGGGTTAAGCTAAGATTCGAATACGATCATATAGCCCCCAGTGGCTTTGGCGTTGCCGATCAAGAGGGTACCGACAGCTATGTTCTCTTTGGTTCGAATACGACCTATGTTTGAACAGGAAGCCCCCAAATGACCTTGAGAGTTGTTTAACGACGCTGATTCGAATACGATCCACGTCGGTTCCCAAAAGGGGTTGAGCTATGATTCGAATACGATCAAGAAGCCCCCTAGTGAGCTCGGCAGTGTGCCGATCAAGAGGGTACCGACAGCTATGTTCTCTTTGGTTCGAATACGACCTATGTTTGAACAGGAAGCCCCCTAGTGATCATGAGAATATTTAACGACTCTGATTCGAATACGATCAGGGTCACACCTAAAGGGTTAAGCTAAATTCGAATACGATCAGCTCCCAATGGTCATTAAAGCAGGGTACCTATGTTTGGGTTGTGCTTTGTAACAGACTCTTTTTGGTCCCTTTAATTTTTCCTGAGAACTCGAACTTTTGCGAGAGATAAATTCTTTTTGAACCGGAAAAACCGGATATTGAGAGTTTCAAAGCTTTGTGATAAACAAATTTACCTTGAACCGGATTTTGAACCGGATTTGAGAGCTTCAAAACTTTGTGGCAGATAAATTTCCCTTGAACCGGATTTTAAACCGGATATTTAAGAGCTTCAGTGCTTTGTGGGAGATGTCAAGTCTCTTGAGCCGGATCTAAACCGGAATCCTTCTTTTTAAGCCGGAAATTTTCTGACGGCCTTTAAACTTTTTACCAATATGGCGGTAGCCTCCGGGACCGGGTTATTTTCCCCTCCAATGACCCGGAGTTCTTGAATGCATTGAAACCGACCAATGCCGCCGAGTCATATCATTGTAGCCCCCGAGTCTCAAGACGACTCGAGGAGTTGGCTTTGAGATTCTCCATATTGACCATAGCATAAGGTTTATATCATTGGTGTTGATAGCGCGATGTGAATCCACAGAAGGTTGAGGTGACTGCGGCGGGTTATAAATGATCCTGTATGAGCCGTGTCAGCAACTCGGCCAATGGTCCCTTCCAACTGGCTGTTTGAAGTTAACCAAACTTTAGTGGCGGCGACTTGTGCGCCTGCCCATTTGAACCATCCAGCGCCGACGGCGGGCAGACAGGTGTGGCCTGGTATGTTGATATAGACCAGGCCGCGAGAAACGGAACGACAAAGATGATCGCAGCATCAGGGGCAGCTTAGATGAATCGGATGCGGCATTGTAAACCATTGCGGACGGGGAAAATCGGCACCGGTGTTGTAAACCGGCACAGACGGGCGAGTTAATCGTAGGCGTGGCCCCGGCAAGCTGATGTAAACCGGGCCACAGGGACGGCGACTTGCTCACGTTCATTCACCGTGTAATGTGACACGGACGAACACCGGGCAGTACGTTGCCAGCTCGTGCTCCATAACCACGTTTTATAATGAATAATTGTCCTGCATATCAAAATATACGGTCCGAAGTAACTGTTCTTTTGACAAAAACAATGTGTCAAAAATAGACTTAGATAGATGTCACCTGATATGTTAGGCCGGAAATTATCCGCCATGGAGTTGATGGTCACCACGGTGAAGCTAAAATCAACCATGGATGAGTCGCCCGAAGGAGCAAACGGATGAGTCGGCCGTAGCGTTGTACGCCGGTGCGGACGAGCAAATTGTTCTCCGCGTCGTAAACCGGCGTGGACGCGTGAACCGGCCGCGAGGGCGGACGGGCGATTCGTCCGTGGTGTTGTAAGGCGGTGCGGACGGGCGAGTCGGCCGGCGCGTTGATGTAAACCAGGCAGCGGGGACGACGACTTGCATGTGTATCCGTCGAGCAATATGACACGGACGAACGTCAGTGTAGATTTATACTGGTGTGCGCTCCATATCCGCCGTACAACACCTTTGTCCTGAATGATTATCCTGCGTAAAAATATTACGGGACAAAGTAATTGTTCTCAAAAATTAATATGTGTTGTTAAAACAGACTGGACGATTTTCACCTGATGTTTGAACGAGAGATGATCTCGTCTGTCTCCATAAACAGTGAGCCATTGTCCTGTTTTCCTTGGACAAAAGATGACTTGGGCGTACGTCCTCCGGGACACACACTCACGAAGGCAGCAGTATCGGGTCATGGCACAGAGGCGAGTTGGTAGTAGGGTTGCTTGTTTTAGCCGCGGAGGCAGCAGGCGCGGGAGGCGATGTGACGGAGCGACGCGTCGGCCATGGCAGAGCCGCAGCAGCGGGGGAGCGGCCGGGTCGATCCAGGCGGGTCTGACCGAGTTGTGGTGGCCGTGGATAACCCACGCCCGCCCGGGTCGTGTTTTTTTTTACTGCATGCTTCAGCTTATGCACGTGTATCCTGTTCGTGAAGCGTGGCGCCCGAGGCTGCGGTCTTGAAATTTGGAGTGTTAGGTCATGTGTTGGCCGTCCTATTGATGATCCAGTAGTAGTAGTACTTGACCTCTTCCCCGATTGACTCGGATGCCCGCTCTCGGTCGTAGATGGACTAAAAAAATCTGAATTGTACTCGAATCAGACTAGTTCACCTTTAGCTTTTAGCTCAAGCGTCTAATCAGTTAAGGAATATACCTCCTGATGTATCTCACGTGGGCTAGTAACCCCCTTTTCCTTTCCTTTTGAGCCAGGAGTCCGACTTGATTTCCTGGCTGCTGGTACTCTGCGTCGGGAACGCCTCGGAAACAGCTGAGGTGGAGACATGTTTCGTACTTCCGAACCTGACGCGCGTGATGGAACTCTTGTCGGTCTTGACGACGTACAGTGCAGCGGCGTCGTACAGCAGCTTGCAGCAGAATCGATCTCCGACGACAAAACGCAGCGGCGGCAGCATAAGGAAAAAACCATAACTTCTTGCAGAAAATTGACTTTGCCGGTTCTGTCTTAAGCTAGCCCATGCCGGGTTACTCCGCGTAATCCTTCCATGCCCGCTCATCTTTATCTGGCTAATCACGAGTTTCTCGATCCCTAAGAACAGATCCCTTCAAGAACTCAACACCACCGTGCGCAGGCCCCACGGTGGGCGCCAACTGTTGTGGAATTGTCACGGCAGATGTCCTTAGTGTCAGGACTTAGTCGCGAGGCCAACACATCTATGTGGTAGCTTGAGAGGGGTTGGGCGGAATTGAGAGCGCAACACAAGACAAGGATTTAGACATCTTCGGGCCCCGGAAAACATCATCCGGTAATAGCCCTACATGCTGTTTGTGGCTAGGTCTCATTATGCTCATGAGAGAGTCGCCGGTAAGCCGGCTCTTTGTGTCTAGCCCTAAAGATTGTTTCTTGTTGCTTGTCCCTCTTTGGGGTGCCCTGCCCCTCCTTATATAAGTTAGAGGGGCGGGTTACATGCGGAGTCCTAGTAGGACTAGGACTAGTCTATCTTTTCTTACAAGTTGAATACAAGTCCGGGTCTTGCTTCCTCGTAAAGGAAATATTCGTCATCCCTTTCTCCTTAAGCCGGCCCACCAGAGTATAAGCCAGCCTACTGGGCCTTGGGCCTTGTCGTCCGTCTGATCCGCCCGCCGGGTCTCCAGTGAGTCACAATGTCCAGGCGGGTTACCTGTGAATCGCCATGTTCGGGCGGATCACCAGTGAGTCGCCAAGCTCTAGCCAGGTCTCTGGTGAGTCGCCAAGTCTGGCCAGGTCTCTAGTGAGTCGCCAAGTCTGGCCGGGTCATACCGCGGGGTATATCCCCGACACCGGCCGTCCAAGTCGCCGGTCGCCGCCCATGCCGGCCGTCCTCGTCGCTGTTCGCCACCCTCGCTGGCCGTCCTCGTCGTCGTTCACGCACCCACACAACCTGCTGTTTTGCAGCTCTCGACGCGACGGTTGTAGCTCCGGTGGAGATGGCAGCAGCTCACCGTCGGGCTCGCCGCCACTCATGTCCGTGAGTCGCAGCTCGTCGCACAGATCCCTCGCCGTTGCAACAACTCGCTCGCCCCGTTCCAGCAAATATGAGCATCGCTTCCAGCAAAAAACGCATTGTCGTGCGATGCAGCAAATCACGATTGCGGTTGTAGCTATACGGCACGTGGTGGTAGCAATTTTCAATGCCGGTTGTAGCATGTATCACAAATCCACGAGTCCGTTCTCGCGCGAATGTTGCTTGGAGAAGCGCTGCCCGTCCTCGCCGCTGCGGTCACCACGCTCACCAGCCATGGCTCTATAAAAAAACGAAGCCGGTAGTAGCAAAGAAAACGAAGTTGGTTGTAGCAAAAATAAAATCACCGTGCACGGTCACCACGCTCGCCGGTTGCAGCTTTCGCGAACATGGACGAAGATTTTTCAATGTACAGTTGTAACATTTGTCAACATATGTCGTCGATGGATGTAGCTTTGGTGTGAAAAGGTTGCAGCTCTGTACAAACGTGGATGTAGCCTTTATCGGGTAAGGTTGTAACAAACGACGACGACCGCGTTTCTGGCCACAGCTCTGGTTCCAACAAAAAACATTATCAAATGCAACATCTCTAATAGCCGGTTCCAGCATTTTCCAAATATGTTTCCAGCATCCACATCGATGGTCTGAGAAAAATCTATGGCCGGGAAGCACCGGCGCCGAGGTGGTGGTTTTACAGC
This sequence comes from Triticum aestivum, assembly GCF_018294505.1. Lineage (NCBI taxonomy): Eukaryota > Viridiplantae > Streptophyta > Magnoliopsida > Poales > Poaceae > Triticum > Triticum aestivum. The sequence goes on along the minus strand of NC_057802.1, from coordinate 579,562,804 downwards.
GCGTTGGTCGCCGTCGCCAACCCCGGTGATCTCCCGCGGCGCAGCAAAACGCGCGTGGGGAGGGTGGGGGTTGTGGCGCCCGACGAGAGACACATGGGAGGCTGGGGGTTGTGGCGTTTGACTCTCGCACAAACAACATATGCATTCCAAACACAAACAAAATAAATCAACAATAAATAGTTCAATTTCGTTATTACAACTCAAACAAATAGTTTATCGTTCTCAATACAACAAATAGTTCAATAACACAACAAATAGTTCAACAATACAGCATCAAACGCACAAATCATGATGCTCTTTATCGCCCATTCCATGCCCACCACTCCTCTATGAGATCCTTCTGAAGATCATCATGCACTGCGGGACGTCGAATGGCATGATAGAAGGCAACAAAACGGGCCACCCTTTCAGCCCTCCGTCGCACTCGCACGGGATGTCGCAAAAGCTCATACTGAGAGTAGTCTACATCGTGGCCATGCTCATTCTCGATGATCATGTTGTGCATGATCACACAAGCGTGCAGGATGTACCAAAGCATCTTTTGATCCCAAAATCTAGCCGGTCCTCTCATAATAGCAAATTGGGCTTGCAAAATCCCAAAAGCTCTCTCCACGTCTTTTCTAGCCGCCGCCCGAGCATTGTGGAAGTCAAGATTTTTCTTACCTTCCGGTTTTTTCAACGGCTTCACAAATGTTTGCCACTTTGGGTAGATGCCATCCGCAACTTAATAGCCATAGTTGTATGTACGGCCATTTGCTACAAACTGCATCAGTGGCAAATCACCATTTGCAATCTTATTCATCAGTGGTGATCGCTTGACAACTTTGATGTCATTCAAAGATCCAGGCATTCCAAAGAAAGCATGCCAAATCCATGTCTCTTGATCGGCCACCGCTTCAAGGATTATAGTGGAACCCTTTTTTTTGGCCGTGGAATTGCCCATGCCATGCCTTTGGAGAATTCTTCCAACTCCAATGCATGCAATCTATTGAGCCAAGCATACCTGGGAACCCGCGAGCTTTGTTCATCTCCAATAGCCTTGCGGCGTCTTCAGCATTGGGAGATCTCAAATTCTCCTGGCCAAACACTTGGACAGTTCTGACTGCGAAGCGCTTGACACACATGATGGTTTGGCTCTCGCCCATAGCCAAGTGTTCATCAACTAGATCAGCCGGGATACCGTATGCCAACATACGCAAAGCGGCTGTCACCTCTGAAAGGTGCTATGCCCGAGCTCTCCGGCGGCATTCCTCCATTGCTGAAAAAACCGGTCATGGCTCGCTAGTTTCTCTGCAATGCGCCTGAACAACTCGGTGCTCATCCTAAACCGGCGACGAAAGTACGACTCGGGGTATGTGGGATTCTCCGCAAAATAATGCCCGATCAATCTGTTGTGGGCATCGATCCTATCCCTCCAAATTTTCTGCCGGCCATAACCGAACCACCGCGCTTCGGTTTTATATTGATGTGCATAGCTAGGATCATTGCAAGATCCTCCTCCTCTTCTATATCAAATTCTTTTTCGGAAGAATCATACGACGAACTCATCTACAATGTTCAATACTAGGCTATAAAAACTACAATCAACATGCACCAAATTCATGAAGTTTGAGCAATACATACCTTGCGGGCGTTTTGTCGAACAACTTGTGGGCGCCGAGCGGCAGCGAGCGGCCGCGCGCTGTTCGTCGGAGGACCGCCGCGCTCGAGGGGCGGCAGTGACAAGAGGGAGGCGGAGGAAGCCGTCGCGGCGCGGGGATAGGCCGGGGAAGCGCCGGAACGGTCGCCTGGTGGCGCGGGCGGCGGCGGCGCCGCGGCTGGATGGGATAGGTGGAGTTGCGAGTGAGCGCTCGAGAGTCCAGTGCGCGGGAGTGGGCGCAGCAAATAAGCGGCGCGCGATGGCGTTTCGGCCCGTGCGCTGAACTAGATATGCCATGCGCACGGTTTTTGCGCCTCCGCTGGAGTGTCCGGAACGGTAGCGCGTGCAAAAAACACTGATTTTTTAGCGCGGCTGTCGAAGATGCTCTTAGCCTGTGGAAACCGGTTGAACGAGTGGCACCATCCAGTCCGGCCATATCCATCGTACACGCGTTGCGTTGCGTCGCGCTCCATCGCTGGGAGGGCATGGCGACATACAGAGCTTGTCCGGCTGGTGGAATTTCCATGCCGCGATGACCGCTGACCTGGCCCGTCTCAGGGGCTGATAGTGGCCCTGGACAGTGCGCACTTTGTTGCACTAGCTACGTTACTTGTCACCTGTCTGTGCGTACGTTGTGGCACGGGCGTTATTACGGACGGAATTAATTTACAGTGAAGGCAGTGGTTTCACGAGAAATTGGATCCAAACTTTACTTTTCAATTTGATAATTTACAGTGAAATCATTGATTTCATTTGAGAGACCCTAGCCTGCTTTTTTTGTTGTTGGTAGTTGCGATGAACAATAGCTAAACGGTACAAATCGCCCACTACACTTGTGAGGTGGTACGGACTCCAGTCCACTTTTCCCTTGAATTTCTACGTTGTTTCATCTGGTTTTCTATTTTTCAGCAATTTTATGTCTTTTCTTTCTTTCTTTCTTTCTTTTCTGCTTTCCATTTTTTGTGATCGTTTTTTTTTATAATTTTATTTCTCAGTTTTGTTCCTTTCTTTTATTCGCTCCACATGTTTTCCTCTTGGTTTCCAATCCATGAATATTGTTAGATTTTGTGGTCGTCATTTAAATTTGTGAATATTTCTCACATTCATGATTTTTAAATATTTTCTAGGCCATTTAATTTCTCTGAATGCTTTCTTGAATTCACAAAAAAATTAAATCTGCCAAAAAAGTAGATATTTCTGAAGGGAGGTGATGCCCTATTATTTAACTAATTTTTTGTTTGATCCTAAATAAAAACTAATTTTTTGTTGGTTTTTTTAGGGGTAAAACCAAGTTTATTCATTAAATTCCACATGAAGTGGGATACATCTCTGGTCATGAGGAACGCCGAACCAGACGTGGCGCCCTGGACCTCTCGAGAGGGAAAACTTGGCTAAGCTATGTGCCTCATAATTGACAGCACGACTTTCAAAGGAAAAGATACAATGAAATAAAGATGCTCTAAGATTTATTTCCGCGATGATCGCTCCATACGTCCCATGTGACTTCCTGTTGATGTCCGATACCACTTGTTGGCAGTCCGAAGCTATAACAAAATTCTGGATACCCATATCTTCTGCAAGCGATAAAGCCTCCCGACAAGCGAAAGCTTCAAGGGTTGCTGGGTCTTCCACTCCCTCGACAACTAGGGCCGAGCTGCCCATATAGTTTCCACCCTCATCTCTGCACACTGTCGCTGCTGATCCTCCTCTTCTTGTCATAACCCCTGCATCAACATGAATCTTGCAGTATCCCATAGGAGGCTTCTTCGGTCGGCGCTGAACAGATGGAGCAAACGCTGTTGTGGTGACCCGACCTGGTTCCTTCGTCCGTATAGTATCTAGTTCAGCGATGAAACGGCCAATGAAGCCGTAGGTAGATTGAGGGCTCTGAAAAATAGATTCATGGATCGCCTTTCGTCGTGCATGCCAGATGGACCAAAGTGTAACTGCAGCAAGGATAAAATGCTCGTGTGACAACACTTGCATGAGTGTGAACAGCCACTGCCGCGCACTTGGTTCCGTATTCTCTATGATTTTATGTGTGATATCCTCATCAATGAGTGCCCACACGCTCCTTGAAGATGAGCATTCCAGCAAAGAGTGACGCCACGAGTCCAGGTTACCACAAAGCCCGCATTGGTCGGAGTCAGCCATATGTCGATGTACCCTGACATCGTTTGTTGGGAGGGAGTGTTTCGAGAGTCTCCATAAGAACATGCGAATTTTCCCCGGCACCTCCGTCTTCCATAATCTCTTCCATGATCCCTCCTCTGCAATGGAGCTTGAAGGTCCAGCGGACCCTTCCAACCAAGCCTCCCATCTAAGTTTAGTTGCAACCAACATCTTGTACGCAGATTTGACAGAAAAAACTCCATGTTTCTCATAGTGCCAAGCCCAGAAATCGCTTATATTCCTTGTGCATAGAGGGATTGCAAGTATGACCTGTGCATCTATTGGTATAAAATGTTCTTGGATCACTTGCCTGTTCCAAGATGCTGTTGCGCCAATGATAAGCTCTGACACTCGAGTGGGTGGGTTTGGAGAAATACTTCCGAGGGGCCGAAACATGCCCTCACGTGGCAGCCAATTCTGATCCCAAATATGAGTGGACTCTCCATTTCCTATGCGTCTGATCAGGCCCTGCCTGAGTATATCCCTGCCCTCGACGATGGCACGCCAAACTTGGCTAGGGTGGCTCCCTAGTTCGGCATCCAGTATACCCGAATTAGGGTAATATATACTTTTCAAAATACGAGCACTCAAAGTTTCAGGATTCTGTAGCAGCCTCCAAGCTTGTTTTGCCAACATTGCTAGGTTAAAGAGCTCAAAGTCTTTGAACCCTAAACCCCCCATGCCCTTGGGCTGCGTCATAGTTTTCCAAGAGACCAAATGAGGCTTCCGTTTTCCTTGCTTGCTACCCCACCAGAATTTTCTGATAAGCATATTCAGATGTTCACATAATCCTCTTGGGAGCTTGAAACAAGACATAGAAAAAACTGGTACTCCTTGGGCCACAGATTTAACTAGCACTTCCTTTCCCGCTGAGGAGATAGTACGTTCAATCCATCCCTAAACTTTATTACACAAGCGATCTTTTAAGTACTTAAAGGTCCCATTCTTTGAGCTCCCTATATCAGATGGCATACCCAAATATTTCTCATTAAGGGTCTCATTGGGTACATGGAGTATTTCTTTGATCTCTTGTCTTACCAAGTCAGGAACCCCCTTGCTGAAATATATGGACGATTTTTCATGGTTGATCCGCTGCCCAGTTGCCTAGCAGTAGGTCTCCAAAACATGGTACACCTCGTTAGCACCCACACCATTGGCCTTGATAAATAGCAGGCTGTCATCAGCGAATAAAAGATGGCTCACAGGTGGTGCCGTAGGGGCAACCTGCAGACCACTTAGGTTGGATGACTCACTCTTTGATTTTAAGAGGCACGAAAGACCCTCTGCTAATAGCAAGAACAAGTATGGAGATATCGGGTCCCCTTGTCTGATCCCTCGTGAAGGTTTGAATTGTTGAAGCTTCTTCCCATTGAAAAAAACAGAGAAACTGACCGTGGTTACCAGGCCCATCACTATGTCCACCCACCTGTTACTGAAACCCAGCTTTAGCATTATAGCTTTGAGGTAAGGCACTCCACCCTGTCATAAGCTTTCGTCATATCAAGCTTTAGAGCACATGACTGGTTTTTCTTGGCCTTGTTCCTCTTCATGAAATGCAAGCACTCGTAGGCTGTTATAATGTTATCTGTGATCAGTCTACCTGGAACAAAAGCAGACTGTTCCTCTGATATAATTTCAGGCAGCACTTCTTTCAGTCTATTAGCAATCACCTGTGACGCAATTTTATACAACACATTGCAGAGACTAATTGGGCGAAATTGAGACAGGAGCAGTGGGTTTTTGACCTTTGGGATTAAAACCAGCACGGTCTCATTGATGCACTCCGCTGATTCCGTCCCTTCGACTATCCTCAAGACAGCCTTTGTAACGTCCTCCCCACACACGTCCCAGTGGTGCTGGAAAAAATGCGTCGGGAATCCGTCCGGGCCGGGCGCCTTGGTGGGGTACTTCTGAAAGAGAGCTTTTTTCACTTCCTATGCACTATACGGAGCATTGAGAGACTCGTTCATTTCCGTAGTAACTTTGGTAGGTACTGTGTGTTGGGGAACGTAGTAATTTCAAAAAAATTCCTACGCACACGCAAGATCATGGTGATGCATAGCAACGAGAGGGGAGAGTGTTGTCCACGTACCCTCGTAGACCGAAAGCGGAAGCATTAACACAACGCGGTTGATGTAGTCGTACGTCTTCACGATCCGACCGATCAAGTACCGAACGCACGGCACCTCCGAGTTCCGCACACGTTCAGCCCGATGACGTCCCTCGAACTCCGATCCAGCCGAGTGTTGAGGGAGAGTTTCGTCAGCACGACGGCGTGGTGATGATGATGATGTCCTACCGACGCAGAGCTTCGCCTAAGCACCGCTACAGTATTATCGAGGTGGACTATGGTGGAGGGGGGCACCGCACACGGCTAAAAGATCAAGAGATCAATTGTTGTGTCTATGTGGTGCCCCCCTGCCTCCGTATATAAAGGAGCAAGGTGGGAGGCGGCCGGCCAAGGAGGAGGGCGCGCCAAGGGGGGAGTCCTACTCCCACCGGGAGTAGGACTCCTCCTTTCCTTGTTGGAGTAGGAGAGAAGGAAAGAGGGGAGAGGGAGAACGAAAAGGGGGCTGCACCCCTTGTCCAATTCGGACTAGAGGGGGGGGGTGCTCGCCTCCTTCCTTTTAGCCTCTCTCCTCTATTCCCGTATGGCCCAATAAGGCCCAATACTTCTTCCCGGCGAATTCCCGTAACTCTCCGGTACTCCAATAAATACCCGAATCACTCGGAACCTTTCCGAAGTGCGAATATAGTCGTCCAATATATCGATCTTTACGTCTCGGCCATTTCGAGACTCCTCGTCATGTCCCCAATCTCATCCGGGACTCCGAACTACCTTCGGTACATCAAAACACATAAACTCATGATATAACCGTCACCGAACTTTAAGCGTGCGGACCCTACGGGTTCGAGAACTATGTAGACATGACCGAGACACGTCTCCGGTCAATAACCAATAGCGGAACCTGGATGCTTATATTGGCTCCCACATATTCTACGAAGATCTTTATCGGTCAGACCGCATAACAACATACGTTGTTCCCTTTGTCATCGGTATGTTACTTGCCCGAGATTCGATCGTCGGTATCTCAATACCTAGTTCGATCTCGTTACCGGCAAGTCTCTTTACTCGTTCCGTAATAGATCATCTCGCAACTAGCTCATTAGTTGCAATGCTTGCAAGGCTTATAGTGCTGTACATTACCGAGTGGGCCCAGAGATACCTCTCCGACAATCGGAGTGACAAATCCTAATCTCGAAATACGCCAACCCAAAAAGTACCTTCGGAGACACCTGTAGAGCACCTTTATAATCACCCAGTTACGTTGTGACGTTTGGTAGCACACAAAGTGTTCCTCCGGTAAACGGGAGTTGCATAATCTCATAGTCATAGGAACATGTATAAGTCATGAAGAAAGCAATAGCAACATACTAGACGATCGTGTGCTAAGCTAACGGAATGGGTCAAGTCAATCACATCATTCTCCTAATGATGTGATCCCATTAATCAAATGACAACTCATGTCTATGGCTAGGAAACATAACCATCTTTGATCAACAAGCTAGTTAAGTAGAGGCATACTAGTGACACTCTGTTTGTCTATGTATTCACACATGTATCAAGTTTCCGGTTAATCACCCAGTTACGTTGTGACGTTTGGTAGCACACAAAGTGTTCCTCCGGTAAACGGGAGTTGCATAATCTCATAGTCATAGGAACATGTATAAGTCATGAAGAAAGCAATACCAACATACTAAACGATCGTGTGCTAAGCTAACGGAGTGGGTCAAGTTAATCACATCATTCTCCCAATGATGTGATCCCGTTAATCAAATGACAACTCATGTCTATGGCTAGGAAACATAACCATCTTTGATCAACGAGCTAGTTAAGTAGAGGCATACTAGTGACACTCTGTTTGTCTATGTATTCACACATGTATCAAGTTTCCGGTTAATACAATTCTAGCATGAATAATAAACATTTATCATGATATAAGGAAATAAATAATAACTTTATTATTGTCTCTAGGGCATATTTCCTTCAATGTGTCCAAGACTTGGTCCATCTCATGGACCCCCTCTGACGTATACAAGTCTCTATAAAACATGTTGGTCATATTTTCCATCTCCACCACATTATCAGTCGTCTGGCCATTCGGTTTTTGGAGTGCTCTAATTTGGTTCTTTCTTCTTCTATGGCTCGCTCGGAGGTGAAAAAAATAAGTGTTCTTGTCGCCGTGCATAAGCCATTCGAGGCGGGCTCGCTGGCGCCACAAGATTTCCTCCCTGTGATATAATTCAGTTAGTCTCTCAATTAATTTAATCTCAACATGTGTAGGACCGAATCGGTTTGGGGATTCCCGCAGCTCCTGTAGCTCTCTTTTCAGGCGGGGAATGTCTTGCCGTACATTCCCAAAGTGGGTCCTCTCCCATGTGGACAAATCTGTTGACAGCGACCGGAGCCTATCATTGAGAGCGCCGACCGAATCTCCTGCGCCATTGGCCTAAGCATTTTGGACAGCAGGTTTGAGCGTGGGGTCTCGTTCCCATGCAACTTCGTATTTAAATGCTCGCGGGACCCGCCTGCATGCCTCGCCATGCATGAAGTTCACGTAAATTGGGACGTGGTCGCTGGTAGCTGCTGTCTTGTGCTCGAGCATAGCCGATGGAAACGCCATAGTCCATGCCGGGTTTGCCACTCCCCGGTCTAGGCGCACCCGTGTGTAAGTACGTCCTGTTACTTTTTTCTCAAAGGTCCATCTTGTACCCGTATAACCTATATCCATGAGTCCACATGTATCAAGCGCGTCCCTAAACGCATCCATCTGCGCTTGGCTCCTGTTACCCACTCCATGTTCATGGGCATGTAAAACTTCATTAAAATCTCCAACGACGAGCCATGGTGTATCGTTAGCACCCACAATTCCGCGGAGCATGTCCCACGTCTTGTATCTTTCGCTACTTGTGCTTCTCCATAGACAAAGGTGACCCTTGTTTTTATATCCATCATTTCATCAATTACAACGTCAATGTGGTACCGAGAATAACCGAGAATCTCAAGCTTTATTTCTTCGTTCCAAAAAATTCCTAAGCCGCCGCTTCTGCCAGAGCTAGAAACAGCAAAGCTCTTATTATAACCTAAAGAACCAACCAAACTCTCGACTCTAGAACCCTCTATTTGAGTTTCCAAAATACAAAGTACAGATGGGGCAAACTGCTTCGTTAGGTCACGAAGCTCTCGAACTGTCGCGGGTTTGCCAGCCCCGCGACAGTTCCAGCAGAGGAGACTCATTGCGCTAGGCGCGACCCCACTTGGGGACCCGCCAAACGCGCATCAGGGTTCTTGTTTGCTGCCGTGTTCTTTCCATTGTTTTTCTCATTTGTTGTCGAGCTTGGTTTGTTCCTTTTCTTCTCCTGTTTTGAGGATGGGCTAGCACGGACCTCAGTTGGTCCCGGAAGTAACAGCAAATTGCTTGCCCCGGTCCCAACTGCCGAAGAGTCCATCCCGGCTCCCCTCTTTCTATTCCTTTCTGCCTCCTGCATTGCGACATCTCTGTCCTCCTGCTCTCTGTCAACTTCAGAAAGATCGTCCGAGGTGCTATGCTCTTCGGGTCCCCGCGCACGACCGCGACCCCTTCCCGATCGGCCTCTGCCCCGTCCTCCTCGTGATCCATTGCCTTCATATGAGCTGCGACCTTCTCCTGGCCCGTTGCCTGGACCTTTGAACCAAGTAGCTTTTAGGTCCTTAAAGACTAGGGCTTTAGGGGGATGGACTCCATCGCCACACTCCTTGAACAGATGCCCCAAGTACCCGCAGACTGCACACCAATCCGAAAGACGCTCATATTTCACCCTAAAGATCACCCTCTGGACTGCGTCTTTCTTCTTGATTACCAGCGACATGGCATTCTTAAGAGGTTTTGTAACATCAATCCTCAGTCGAACCCGTGCAAAATTACCCTCGAAGTCATGTGATTTTGGCTCAGCAAAGATAAACTCCCCAACTGTGGCGGAAAGAGCCTTGATCTTGGGAAAGAAGCCATCTGGGAGATCATGGATCTGCATCCATATATCAATCTTATTCAGCTCAATTGTTGACGGCTTGGTGAAACCATCATACTGCGCAATGACCACGGCCTTCCCTTTGAAAGTCCACGGACCTTCCTCCATAACACGCTCCCAGTCGCCGAGGCAGCCGAACTGCATCGTATACAGGTTATCCTCGAGGGGACGGATCTTTACCTCCTTCGCCAAGTCCCATGCAATCCTCGTGTTTCTGAAGAACCAATATTGGCTGTAGGGTTTTTCTGTGTGAACCCTAGCAATTGCCATCCACCGGGTCGATTCCACCGGTAATTCCTCATCCTCAACCATTACATCTTGGAGATCATCCTCTTTCAGACCTAGTTCCTCCATCATCGCCTCCAGGTCGGAGACCACCTGTCCCGATCCCGATGCGATATCCTCCATGTTCTCTTGCCCGAGAAGTTGATCCGCGGGCGGTAAGAAACCCTAAGACGAACCCCTCCCTCCGCCCGCTGGAGGAGCCCCTCGGACCCCTGCTGACGCCGGCGGGGAGGAGAGGCCAGGGGATGAAAATCTTTACGGGGAGAGCTAGATCGCCGCCGCCCGAGAGGAGAGGACGAAACCCTAACGAGAGGGGAAGGTGTCAAACGTGCCGACAGAGCATGTTTTACTAATTTTTTGTTTGGTGCGCGAGCAACAGAGACCGGCTCTATAGGAGTGAAGGAGCGTAATTGGACCTGCTATGCTAATCTACAACCAAATAATAAGAGCTTGCATCATTTAAAGAGATGCAAGTGCTAGTTGACTGGCTGTGTACCCTCATTTATTTGGGCTTGCAATTTTAAGCTAGGATAGTTGAATTTTAACAAATGACTCGAAAGACGACAAAGATTTGAAGATATCTTTCGTGACTTGAAAATAACTATTGCTTCCACAACTCTAGTCAGCTACTCTTTATTTTAGAGCATCTAAAGCCGGATTTGACAAACCCGGACTCCTATACGCCCACGGGCGCGCTCGGGCGCGTCTGCGGCAGCGCCCGCTGGCCCCTCATATCTTCTGCCATGCATTCACATATCTCAAATCCGGACTCTAAATCCATGCAAATTCATGCACGTCGATCATACACTCCAATGTCGCATGTAAGTAGCAAATGTTGGTACCAAAAATACATAGGTCTTTTTACATAAAACTTATTTTAAGTGCACAACTCAAACATTAGCTCTTTGGTGTCCCTTGTGGGTCCACATATGCTCGATAGAATCATTGAGTAGCTACGCGTGCACGTGATGATATCGAAGATTCTGATGCATCTGCAGAAAGTTCATAATTAAGCTGAGCTACATCTTTATCTTCCAGAATTTTAACTTGTTCTCCAGGTGCTTCAAAATCATTGGTTTGGGCTACACCATCACCCTCATCGTCGACAGTCATATTGTGCAAAATAACACAACATGTCTTGAGTGGCCACAAAGTTTCTGCTTTCCACATCATTGCAGCTCCGCGAACTGTTCCCCAACGATCTTGAAGCACTCTGAATGCCCTCTTCACATCTTTCCTAGTTGCTTCCTGCATTGTTGCAAAGAGGCTTTGTTTGTTGCGCAGTGGTTCGGATATGGTCTTCACAAACGTCGCCAACTGAGGATAGATGCCGCCGACCGGATAGTATCTCATGTTGTACTCAGGACCATTGACAGTGTAGTTGCACGGCAGCGATTCCCCATTGCAAAGCTCCCTGAACACGGGAGATCGTTGAAGCCCGTTGATGTCATTGTGAGACCCTGGAATTCCAAGAGCATGCCAAATCCATAAGTCATGTGATGCCACTGCTTCAAGTATAATGGTGCCTCTTTGGTGTGACCTTGATACATTCCTCGCAAACCTTTGGGGCAGTCCTTCCATTGCCAATGCATGCAATCAATTGATCCAGCATTCTTGAAAACCCTCTAGCTTCTCCAATAGCCAACAACCTTTCTGTGTCCTGCGCATTTGGTTGATACTCTGCTCCAAACACCTGGACCATTGCACGGGCAAACTTGACGGGGCTAGGAACGGTTGCGGGACGTGCGTGACGGCAGAGCGGCGAGACGGACGTAGGGAAGGAGGAAGAAGAGAGGACAGAGCAAATGGATCCGATAGGTCAACTTGGTGGATTTGGTGTAATTTGCGGTGGGGTCAGGTTGTCAGGTCCAAAGTGGCGGGCGCGCCCGGGCGCCCCCATATCCTCACTATATTTGAGCTGGCTATGAGAGGTGCTGGTCAATCCGGGCGTTTGATGCTCTTAGGACTGTTAAACCATATAATTACATGCAAAAAGAGTAAAAAATGAAAGTTAATGTGTAGACATCGAAATAGAACTACCGATGGCCCAAAATGATGGGGAAATAATTCTATTGTAAAAAAGAAGATGACCTATAACTATGACTAGTGTTACCTTCCAGTTCTGACACAAATCGAAGAGGAAACCCGAAACCGAGTGGCAGCAGAGTGCACACGGTTAAGCACTAACTTGCGGGTATCGCGCACACGGTGTGCGCATAGGCCGCGGCCTAGTAGTCTTGTCAGTTCACGTCGTTTGCTCACCGGTCAGCTCGCTGCACGCTGCTTTGATTTCGGCCTTTTTCTGCTGCTACTGGTCAATTGTTTTAGAAGAAACAAAGTCTATCAATTTTTTAAAAATGGTAAAAGAAAAAAATATTATGGATTTGAAAAAATATCAGCGAATTGTTAAAAATATTCGAAATTTCATTTTTAACGAATTGAACAAATAACACATTCAAAATATGTTCCTGAATTTTAAAAATATTTCAAAATGCATAAAATATGAAAAAAAATATATACATCAGGACAAAATACAGTTGTGAATTTGAACAAAATATTTATGCATATGGAAAAATTTTGCAAATATTGAAAAAGAAAAATGGCAAAGAAAAGAAACAGACGATAACAGAGTAAAAAACATAGGAAAACAAAACAAAATCACAGACTTTGTTTTTTTTTTTTCATATCCATTTGCAAGAACGGTGCAAGAGAACACGCGATATCCGCCGGCCCGCTCTCGGAACCATGGCAAGGGTTGAGCACAGGTGCCCTATATCTCGCCTTCACCGACTCCAGCTTCTGACTCTGAAGGGACGGGCGATATGGGCTAGCTCACGCGCGCAGGAGGACACAGCCTCTTTTACTCTTTTTCTTTCCGTTTTATGTTTTTGTTCTTTGCTTGATTTTGTACTTTTATTTATACTCTAAAATATTCTAAATATATATATTACACAAAACACCCAATAAAAATAATTTGAAAAAAAATTCAACAAGTATTTCAAAAATGTTAATTAAGCATTCATAAAATATTGAACATGTATCAAAAGATTGTTGATCATGTATTAAAAAATGTTGCACAAGTATTTGAAAAATGTTAATCAAGCACTAGGAAAATGCTGAAAGTGTATAGAAAATTGTTGATCATGTATTACATAAATGATGAAATTTTTTATCATCAATTTTTAAAATGTTAATCAAGCATTTGAAAAAATGTTCAACAATTGTTTGAAAATTTTAATCAAGCATTTGAAAAATGTTAAACATATGTATAGAAAAAATGTTGACCACGTTTGAAATGTTTTTAAAAAATGATAATTTTTTTCTGATCGTGTATATGAAAATGTTAATCAATCATTTGAAAATTTGTTGAACAAGTATATGAAAAATGTTAAAAGCGTGTAGAAAAAATCTTGACCATGTATTAAAAGATGATTGAAAACTTTGATCATTTTTCTAAAAAAGTTAATCAAGCATGTGTAAAAATGTTGAACAAGTATTTGAAAAGGCGATTTGAAAATGTTTGAAAAAGTATTTACAGGAAAAATATTGACCGGGTATTGCGAAATTGTTATTCTCCGATTTCAAAAATGTCAATCAAGAATTTGAAAAATGTTAAAAATATTGACCATGTATTCAAGAGTGTTGATCTTGTATTTGTAAACTGTTGAGCGTGTATTAGAAAAATGTTTTAACGTATACGAAAAATGTAGAGTAAAAAACCAAAAGAAAGAAAAAAAACAAAAAACAATGAAGATAAAAAAATGAACAATAGAATAATAAGTAAAATAAAAGCCAATAAACAAATGCAAAAAAGAATTCAAAACTGTAAAACCCAATAAAAACAAAAGAAAATAAAATAAATTGAAAACTAAGAAAGAAAACAAAAAACCAAAGAAAGAATAAGAAAAATGAGAATGAAAAAAAGAATAAACTCATGAATGAAAGAAACAAAGAAAAACAAAAAAAAAGAATAACATGGGAAAATAGAAAACCAAAGAAGAAATAAGAAAACCAAAAGAAACAAAAAAAGAAAAAGAAAAACAGAGAAAACAAGTGAGCTTTGTATTTGGTGCGCCCGCTTCCGCGCGCGGCACATTCGAGCGCTCGCGCCGCACTCTCTCCACCGCGCCACCTTTGCCCCGCACGCGCCGCCGCCGGTGAATTGACCCAATGGACGCCCGCGCCGGCACTCCCTCACCCCTCCACCGCCACCGCAAATCCTAGCGCGGGGAGCTTTGGCTTCGCCTCCACCGGAGCTCCTCCGAGCACCGGCATCGCGCACGGCCTCTTCATGCCGCCGCGGATGACCTCGGCGGCGGGTGGCGTCGCGCCGGCGCCCGCCGTGCAGCCACGTGCCCCCCCTCCCGCGCTCGAAGCTCCCAAATGCGGCGCAGCCGAAGAAGGACAAGGCATCCGCGAAGAAAAACAAGGCGGCAGACGGCTCCGGCTCCTCAAAGCCGTCGAGGAAGAAGCTTGCAGGGCGTGTGACGGGCGCGGCGGCTACCGAAGCGCCGGCGAGCTCACTTGTTGAGCCGGTGGCCGACGCGCACAATGTGTTCGAGGAAATGCCCCAAAGGTATAAAATTTCCCCAACTTTTTTGTTGTTGTTATTTTTTGAATGCGTACATATAGATAGCTTATTTGCATTGTCCTATATACTTTGTAGTGTCAACGATGATGCATACATGTCAACTATGGGTGTTGGCTCTAACAATTCGCATTGGTCTCAAACCAATGACATGTATTTCGATGATCATGAGTTCGAGGTGGACGAGGATGGTGAGGCCATTGTCGACGCACCAATGTTGAAGACATCTTACTATGCAATACTTGGTTTGAATTTGAACTTGTCGGCATGAACTTTTAGTCATCAACTTGTTTGTGTGAAATTATTATGCCATGTCTTTGTTTTGTGATGTTTGAAATTCATTTTGTGTTCAATATGCAACATATGGCATGCGCCGGCGAGTCGCGCGCGCTGCTAGAGCTACGCGTGCGCGCTGCATTTTAGCGCGGCTGCATTTTAGCGCGGCTGCTGGAGCCAACGCTTTCCGCCGCGCTAAACCAGGCGATGGGCGCGCTGCAAGCTAATTTTTAGCGCGTCGCGTGTTGGGCGGCTGTTGGAGATGCTCTTAATATGAGAGATAGCGCTTGCGTATGAGCACTGCTTACCACATGAACTTTGTTTGAAACTATAAGTGTGAAATAGGATTTACCACAGTGCAAAAGGGAAGAGGCCAGCTAGGATAGGCCTACAGGTCAGAGCAGCCTATTCAAGCCGCGACCAAGGCCTGGGAGGTTGTGTACCCTCATGCACGTTCAGCTTGTGCCGCATGCTGACCGTAGCAGCTTCATGGAGCGGGTATCAACTGTGAAATAAAGTTTGTGAAGATTAAGCATGTGCAAATTTGTGAAGATTAAGTAAAACCTCCTTTTTTTTCTTCGAAAAGGCCTAAGGCCATATTAAGTATCAAACGTCCCTACAAAAACACCTTTACAAGAAAATAGGAAACACTCAAAATCTTGGGCGCCCAAGTCTTCTTCCTCCTGCATTCACCAATGGCGTGTCGTGAGCCTACATCAATGCCGCCTCTGGCCTCTGCTTAGCCAGAGCAAACTCCCAAGAGTTTGTAGATGAAATGAGTGGGAGGTTATCGATGCAGACCAGGAGACGCCAGCGCCCGTGACCTGCGAATTAAAACGCTGCCCCGAAGAAAAAAAACCGTCAATAAGGGCCTGTAGAAACTCTAAATCCCACAAAAGCCGGTCGAATCCAAACGGATCCACCCGAAACCTAACCCGAGTGGATCCTAGAAGACACGCCGGCGACACAACTCGACACCCCCCCCCCACCCCCGGCCCCCGCTAGTGAAAAGCGTACCAATGGAATGGGGATATATGGGGAGAATATTATTCCCTGGGGCAATGTCGCTGCTTCATCGTGCCTGGAAAACCAAATACAAAGACTTCCTAAGAAAACCTGGAAAAAATTCACCCATGCTAGGACATGCGTGGGTCTTGTATCAAGCTCGCTGTCGTACAGAATTGTTCACTGATGCGCTCTTCTCCGATGATCCAACCGGGTCGGACAACTGATGAGCTTCCCAATAGATCCTTCCGGCTTCTCCAATGCGGGCGTCACGCCCCGCCTAACAAAGACCTCTGCTCGACCACACATCTCCTTCACTGTCCCACAACAACCCTCCATCGCCATCACAACAAGCCCCCCAATACTGACCCCCAACCTTCGTCGCCTCCACGTGGGATTTACACGATGACACGCCTTGGTGGCAGCGAGATGGGTAGATGACAAGTAGTTGGTAGGGTTACTAGGTTGCTCGCCTCGTCGCCTCATGTTCAGCTTCAACAAAATCTCTAATACCGATGTAAAAAAGGTACATTCTGAGTACAACATAAAATTATTTACCATAGTCTAACGGGAAAATCAATTGTGAAAAGCTACCACCAAGTAGCCAATACATATTCTGGCGAATAAAATTGCATAATTTTCAAATTCTATCTCACGGTTCAATTTTCAGCAAACATAAATAACATAACAAGGCTAGCTAGTTTCTTCCTCCAGATTTGTGGCTATACCACAAGGGTGGAATTTATAGGAAAGCACACTCCTTCTCCGAGCACCATGTTTTTTTTCACAGATGGCTCTATCCTAGCCCCAACCCGTCTTCCTCTCATATCCCTGCATACGCCGCCACCGGAATAGCCAACCGGGAAAAGCCCGCATGGCTTACAAAGAAGGGGACAGTGGGATTGTCGGCTCTCTCCTCCTATGCAGCTGGTGGCTTTAGAGGTGACCTGAGCCATTCCTGTCTTGAGGTCACGTAAGTAGTACTATCCCACGTTACTAGAAAACTGCTTATAGGTGGATCCTTATCAGTGATGGGAATGCATTTGCGCCTACCATTGGTAATCTAGCCACTTACCAGTGGCAGACGCAAAGTCATGAATGCCAATGGTAAAATTAGCCCAGATTAGATGTGGGCCAACATTACCAGTGGTGGGCATAAACACACGCCATTAATATTCTATCTGCCACAAATAATTCTGGACCCCTAGAATTCTAGCCTAAAATACCAGTGGCGGCACGTATTTCTGTCAGCCATTGGCAACTCAAGTACCAGTGGCGGGCATTGTTTGAGCCCGGCACCAGTAATTCCGCACACTCACCCATGCATAGGAAGTACCAGTGGTGGGCATTTTGTGGTGGAAATATGACCTAAAGGTAATAATACAGTATAATTTATTTCTTGAATATGAGATTTAATACTAGCTCATGTGTTGCATGATGGTATTATTTTTCAGATCATAGGGCATTGTTAAGTAACAAGGATGCCGACAACAATAAGAACACATTATTGGCAGAATAATTGTGTTGGACAGAGCCAACTAATGATATACACGAGATCCCATCTTCATGTTGTTATCGGTTTTATCATGTCAAGAGTTAACATATACTCACATCCTTAGCCCGTGAGAGTGTCGTGTTCCTTCATAATGGACGGTTACTTTGAGGTTGCTAAACTTCACTCGCGAATGGGTGATCGTAATGGTAACTGTCGGGTACATAAAAAAAGTATGCCAAGGGACTCGATAGTTCAAGACTGAGATTTGCTCCTACGAGGATGAGGAGATACTCTTCGTGCCCTCTTAATATTACGGTATCCATCATGTCTGGCCACACACAACGTGATATGATCTCAGAGATACTGGAATAAGGAAATGAGAAAACAGAACAAAACTGGTAGCGGAGATAACTCGGTATTGTGATCAAGTAATTGCTTCACAAGCATAGTGATAAAAATCTCGCATCGGGTTTTGTTAAGTATCGCGAAGCAAAAGGAATTGTCTACGCAAAGAAAAGGTTCACCCGATAAATATCTTTATGTGTATGTGGGAATCAATATGGGTATCTAGACCCCTTATTGGCCAAAGTTGTTCCGGGTCATGTCCATATATTACCAAACATGCATGGCACACACTTAATAGTCAACAATTTGATAGAATACTGGAGGGTATTAGGAGTAAACGAGAAAGGCACCAGAACTATTCCGTATTCAAGGTAAGTGTTTCGGGAGGTGACGGAAGCATTCCGGAAAAATCAGGACTTGGACGTACCTAGAAGGTCCGAGAAGGTTCCAAGTGGCCCGAGTGGGCTGCCCCTTGGCTGGCCCAAGGGGTGGCAGCCCTTGGGCCGAATGGGCCAAGTTGGTGAGCCCCACCCCTCTATGGGCAAGAAAGAATGGGTGGCTAGGATTGGGAGGGGATCCTATGGGAGAATCTCCCTACTTGGTGTGCTGGCCCTAGGAGGGTAGCCCGTCGTCCAAGGCTGTGCTACCACTTGTCCACCTATAAATAGAGGGGATAGGTTCCCCTCCAAACACACCAATTGTTGGTTGCACTCTCCCTCTCTCGGTGTGATATTTCTTCTCCACGCTGCTAGACTGCACTTTGTCCTGGATGGTGAAAAGAGCTGTTGAATCGCTGACACGTAACATGTGGATATCATAGAGGGATCATACGTTCGATCCTAGACATGAGAAAGTCTCACAGCTAGGAGGTTTAACCTAGTTGTAGGAATTTGCGGGTCTTCAGCAACATCAAATTTTCTGATGCGTTTGTGTTGGTAAAGATTGATTTAACTATATGCATCTTCATAGTGTTCCTGGGCGTGCTTGTTAGTGCGGTAAATTTTTATATTTTGTACTATGTTCCACAACAGTGGCCTCATGAGCTTTCTATGAGTAGATGCATGTATAATCAAGAGCACATAGTGATGTGCAAGCATCAAACATTTTTTGTGTGCTAGTATTAGATTGGATTTTACTCAATGCTCTTTTTGCTTCCCTCGAATTTGCAATTTTTTTGATATTGACGGCTTAATGAGAATTTTTTTACAAGGTCTTCCTTTCCACGGTCCTTTTAGGCCAACTCCACCGCGCGACCCCAACGGACGTCCGGTTTGGCCGGATTTTGTCCCTTTGGGGCGGCAATGGGTTCGCCCATGTCCGCGTTTGTCCGATGGGTCATGGGTGCGCCCAACGCGCGGCCGCACCCCAAAACATGTCCGGGATGGACGTGAATAAAAAAAATATAACTAGAATGAAATGACTAAAAAAGTAAATAAACGCATTAAAAAAACATAAAACATATATAGGGGTCACGGCCACAAAACGGCCGAGTTTCTCAGTCCACTTAAACGGCCCAGTTTCATAATTAACATAAAAACAAAATAAAAAACGCCTCCCGTGCCCTCCTGCCGCGCTCGTCGATGCCTTGGCCGTCGCCGTCTTCACTGGCCGCCGGTGTCGTCGTCATCGCTGACGAGGTCGACGTAGGCTGGCGGTGTCCAGAGGTGGGCCGGCGGTGCGTGGTAGACGGGGGCGGGCTGGACGGCGGGAGGTGCCTGCACCACCTCCTCCCGTGGTGACGCCTCCCGCTCCGCTGACCGCGGCGACGTCGGGCACCAGTTCACGCCCACATCGTCGGCCATCTCGTCTGCCATGCACGACCAGTCCCACCCCTGGCCCACCAGGGCCGGGTGAAACGCGGCCACCGGCGGCTCCTCCATCACCTCCCCCTTCGCCACCATCTCCAGCTCGGGGATGGCGACCTCGCCGCCGGCGGAGCGGGCCATCATCTCCTTGAGGCCCTCCCACTGGCGCTCATCGTGCGTGCCTCGTGGTCGTGCTTGCCTTTGCGGCCGTAGTTCCATAGCCCCATGGCTGCGGGTGGCCGGCCGGCGAGTTCTTGGCTAGGGTTTGGGACTGGCGCTGCCGGGTTTCGAGGAGGCCGCGGAGTGGCGTGGGGCAGTGTGGACGACGACCGGTCCACGGTTCCCGCTTAAAGAAGGACGGCGACCTTTTGATGTGCGGATGACAGGTGGGGCCGCCCGCTCGTGCGCATTTATGTGGGCGGGTGGGAGGTAGGTGGCCGCCTGCCACGCGGCCCCAACGCGGATGAGGTGCGCGTCCGTTTGGTGTCCGCCGCGACCCAAACCCGGCGCAAGTTTGCGTTCGAAATGGGTCGGCCCGGACACAAAACGGACAAGATGGGCCGCCTCGTTTGTCCCTTTTACCCCAAACGGACGGGGCTGGACATGATGGGGTCGCGCGGTGGAGTTGGCCTTAATGCTTCTGAGTATGGTGGTTGTCTGACCAAAGTCATGCTTCGAACTCTTTGGGTTTCACTTTAGTTAACATTGATACAAAATGCAATGAAAAGGGCTTGTAGATTTGATCTACACGGGGGTCAGGATTATGATTAGGTTTTAGGCTAGGCAGAGAAGGTCTGCGAACATTCCCACTTCGGAGTTTGCCATCAATGTCGTGCGCCGGACATAGAACCATACTCCTCCAAGAGGAGACCAAATCTAAAGCAGAAGACATGGAGAATTCTCTCGAGGGTATGAAGAGGTCTTAGTATGGGTGTACACTAGTAGAAAAAGGATCATTTGTCCCGGTTGGTAAGGGCCTTTTGTCCCGGTTTTTGAACCGGGACTAAAGGGACGTTACTAATGCCCTAACCCTTTAGTCCCGGTTCTTACACGAATCGGGACAGATGGGCCTCCACGTGGCCAGTGCGGCGAGCCCAGGCAGGAGGGCCTTTGGTCCCGGTTGGTGGCACTAAACGGGACCAATAGGCATCCACGTGTCAGCATTTCAGGGGCTGGGGTTTTTGTTTTTTTTGAGGGGGGGGGGGGTTGGGGGTTTTGGGGGGTTAATTTAGGTGTTTCATATATTGTGTTAGCTAGCTAATTAATAGAGAGAAGTGTCCTCTCTTATCTCCGTGCTTGGTCGACGCTACGTACTATATACATATAGAGAGGACTAGACACCCTAGCTAGTAAGCAAATGAAGGAAACAGAAGATCGTCATGAACATATGCATACAGAGAGAAGTGATATCGACCACCTCTCCTTCTCCGAGAGATTGGTCGAACAACAAGTTCTCGTATATCTATCCGACACTACCGGCTACATATATACAATAATTATCTCTTACAATATAATCTCCTAATCATATATGAACACAGGGTCCACATAGTATTCGCCGTTTTCAGCGATCACGTGGTCAAGGAAGAATGCCGCCAATTCCTCTTGAATTGCTCGCATACGATCTGGTGCTAGGAGTTCATCCGAAAGATCTAATTTGAAGAAGGGGGTCAATACATATATATATGAATAAATGAAACTCAACACAAATGATGGTAATAAAATAAAATTGTGAATATTATTGCTTACGCACTTCATATTGTTCGTCAGAGTAGCCCCGCTCACAGGTCGTGTGGCGGATGGACTCGCAAACGTGGTATCCACAGAAATCATTCCCTTGTTCCTGCCACAACCACTTTACAAGAAATAGAGGTCAACCAAACTGATAAGCAAGCATTCTAAATGGTATTGATGAAACTAGCGCTTGAATCACTAGGAGATGCGCGGAACATGCTACTATAGTACTTACTTTCGGGTGTCTAAATTGCAGCTTCTTCGGCAGTCCCGGAGCTTTTTTGGTGAATTTTCTCCAAACCCTGCCAGACAAAGAAAACAATTACTTGATATCAGGAAATGAACAAAGTTGCTGATATGGTGGATAATGATCGATTTAACTTACTTCTCGAGAATTTGAGTCATGTCCGCATAGTCCTGGGGATCTTTTCGTCTCGAGTCTAAGACGGTTACTACTCCCTGCTCAAGCTTAATCTCTAGGAGAATATAGTGGAAGCTGCGCACGCATGCATAAGTCATCAATTACATTATTATAACCTGGACTAATAAGGGAAACCGAATATGCACAAGACAGTAACACTCACTTGAAGTTGTAAGGAAAGAGTATTATATCTTTGTTTTCATTTATTACCAACGATCGTAGCAAGTTGGCCTCGGTATTTTCGGCATGATATTTAACCTCAGTTGCATCTATGAGATTTGTGTTAATGAATCCAATATCACCGATTTGTCTTTTCTTCAATTCGGCGATCTTCAATCTGCATAATATAGTGAGGATAATTATAAATACATGCAATGAAAGAGCTGACCTATATAGAGAGATTTAATGACAGAAGTAGTACTACTTACAGACAGTAGCAAGTGACCGTTGATTTATCGAGGGCCTTTTGATTGAAAAACTGGAAGAACTCCTCAAATGGAACATTCAACAGTTCAATTCCAACGAGGTCATGCTCCTCTTTAACTCTCAGCGTCAAAGTATCCCTCCCCCTAGACTCTCTGCAGGTTTTCATGTACCAATCATGTAATCTTCGCATCATCGTTGTTAGAGATCTTTCATCTTTGACGAGAGGCTTCCCGTAATGGTATTTATGTTCGTCCACCTCCAAGAAATCATAATGTAGATCGTCGGGCAGGTAATCTCCAAGATTGCTATAACCGGCCACCATCCTCGGATCATTAGCGACGATGTCTTTAGACACCTTGAGCGGGGGGCACGATTGGTTCGCTTGTTCGCCGAGCTGGGCAATTTTTTTCCCAGCTCGTCGTTCTTTTAACCTTTGATCACTGACAGTACTTCCCGACCGCTCCGCTTCGGCAAATGTCTTTCCAATAATGCGCTCATAGTTGCCTTTCGGCGGAGACTTTGGTGGTTTTGTCAGGGCAGCCAGAGTGCGCTTCGCTTTCACCGGATCTACCTTCTCCTCCGGAGGTGGATGTTTATTTGCTTTCACCCCTTCAAAGAAGTTTTTCACTTCGGCTCGCACGATCTTCGTGGTTTCCTCCTCGGTCCTCTCGTATGGTAACTTCTCTGGAGTCTTCAGAGAAGGACCGAATCTGTATTGCCTCCCGCCTCTGGCTGTACTGCTAGACGTCGGCAGAGCAGACGGAGCGGCTGCGGCTATCTTCTTTCCTTGCTTACGAGGTGGAGGAGAAGGACTACGATGCGCCAGAGCAGCCAAAGCGGCGGCGGGTCTCTTCCGCCCTTGCTGACGAGGCGGAGAAGGAGGAGGATGGCTGCTCCGGCGCGCCGATGCAGGCGGAGAAGGAGGCGGAGTGTCGCCACGCGCTGGAGAAGGAGGCTGAGTGCCCTGATCACTCGCCGGAGGAGGAGGTGGAGTGCCACCACGCGCCGGAGAAGGAGGCTGAGTGCCCTGATCACTCGCCGGAGGAGGAGGCGGAGGAGGAGGCGGAGTGCCCTTACTCGCCGGAGGCGTCCAGTTCGGAAGGTTGATGAGCTCCTTCCGCCATAGGCATGGAGTCTTCAGAGCAGAACCCAGCCGAGTCTCCCCTTCACCGGTAGGGTGGTCAAGCTGGAGGTCCTCAAATCCCTCCGTTATTTCGTCCACCGTCACCCTAGCATATCCTTCTAGAATCGGACGACGGTGAAAAGTTGCGCCGGGTTCAGGAGGTCGAACAGAGCCCACAGCCGCCTTGACTTTGAAGTTCTCCCATCGCGTCATAAGGTGGCAATGTTGAGACTCCGTGATAGCATCCACGGGGTAGCTAGCAGGAGCCGTCAAGACATGCTCCGGCTGAAGCAGCTCGGTGGAAGCCACGCTGCTTCTCCAATGAGATGGCGGGATAGCTTCGGGGGTAGTTTCGGCAGGTCGATTGCTGCGAGCTACGTCTCGTTCCTCTAGCGCTTGAACCCTTTTGTGCAGCTTCTGAATTTGGGTCTGCTCCACTTTTTTCCTCCTCTCCTGGCTTTTGTAACCGCCTGCGTCCGGAAAACCAGCCTTCCACAGAACGGAGCCTGGCATGCCTCGTGTCCGTCCAGGGTGCTCAGGATTCCTGAGGGCCATTGTGAGCTCGTCGTTCTCTCTGTCTGGAACGAACGTCCCTTGGTGCGCTGCATCGATATAGTGCTGAAGCCTCTTGACTGGTATTCTCATTTGCTCGTCCGTCCAAACGCACTTCCCTGATACAGGGTCCAAGGTTCCGCCAGCCCCGAAGAACCAAGTCCGGCAACGGTCTGGCCAGTTCATTGTCTCTGGTTCGATCCCTTTATCAAGCAGATCATTCTCAGCCTTGGCCCACTTAGGCTGGGCTTTGAGGTAGCCACCTGACCCCGTGCAATGGTGAAGCTTCTTTTTTGCAGCATTTTTCTTGTTTGTCGCTGACAACTTCTTACTCTTTTTCGATGTCTTGTGGGCCACAAATGCGGGCCAGTGATCTCTGATCTTCTCATATTTGCCGATGAATTCTGGTGTCTCTTCTTTGTCGACAAACGTTTTTAGCTCATTCTTCCACCTCCTGAATAGGTCTGCCATCTTCTTAAGAGCATGAGACTTGATTAATTGCTCTTTAACTGGCTTCTCCAGATCCTCCTCTGGCGGTAGGGTGAAATTTGCCTTCAGCTCAGTCCAAAGATCATCTTTCTGCATATCATTGATATAAGACACCTCAGGGTCTTCCTTCTTAGGCTTATACCATTGGTGGATGCTGATCGGGATCTTGTCCCTAACAAGAACCCCGCACTGTGCAGCAAATGCTTCCTTTGTCCGGATGGGTTCAATCGGTTGGCCGTCGTGCGCGATTGCTGTGATCTCAAACCTTTCATCCGAGCGCAACTTTCTCTTCGGGCCTCGTCTCTTTACCGAAGTTGTGCTCGATCCGGAGGGCTAGAAAAAAGAAGAAAGACGAGAGTTAATTAATATGTGTACATACCAAAACAATGAATGCATCAATTAGCTAGTCAGCACAGGCTTAACTAATATATTTACCTGGCCAGACTCTGTTCGGTCACCGGAGCCGTCACCACGGGCTCCTTCTTGCACCACCATTGGGTCACCGGAGCCATCATAATCATGTCTTTCCTCCTCCACTCTTCAATCACCGTAGCCTGCTTCTTCACCCCGTTCTTCCAGACCATCATTGTCGTTAAGATACGACAAGACATCACCTCCGGCTAAGATTATGTCCCCCAACACCTCTTTTGCTTCCTCGTCTCGTCCGTGCTCCATTGTTTCTGCAAATATTACAACATGGCAATTATTACACAAACATGACAGCAGGTGCATATATTAGTGCAAACGTAGACCTAGCTTATTCCGGGTTTGGGGTGGCCTCGGCAACGCTTCAAGGGTAGGGGCGCGGCGGGAGGTGGTAGGAGACCGACATCGTTTTTTTTCTAGGGTTTGGGTGTCCTCGAGAGTTTTGGTCGAGCGAGAGGGCCGGGGGGGTGCTCCCATGGTATAAGTTATCACGGTCGAAGTTATCCGGGAGGGGGTTATATCGACAATGACGACATACATACATGGAAAAATAATGTTATCGGGGAGGGGCTAGGTCGAACCCCCCCCCCCCTCGTGTTGAAGTTATCGGGACACGGGGTATATCGACAACGACATATCCGATAAAAAATAAGAAGACGAAGAAGAAATAAAAAGAGGAGAAGAAGATATTAATAGAGGAGAAGATTGAAGAAAAAAAAGAAGAAAAAAAAGATGAGAAGAAGCAAGGAATAGAGGAGAAGAAGAGAAAATAGAATATTCTATTTTCTCTTCTTCTCCTCTATTCCTTTGTTCTTCTCCTCTTCTTTTTCTTCTTTTTTCTTCTTCTTATTTATTTCTCCTCTTCTTCCTCTCCTCATCTTCTCCTTTCTTCCTCTTCTTATTTTCCTTTTTCCTCTCATTCTTTTTCTTCTTCTTCCTTTCCTAGCTAGATATATAAAACTTTTCTAAAAATGTAACTTTTGCATATATACATGGAAAAAAATGTTATCGGGGAGGGGGTATATCGACCCCCCCCCCCTCGACCCTCTTTTCCTTCTTCTTCCTTCTTCCTTCTTCCTCTTTTCTTCTCCAACACAAAACACATCTCATCTCATCTCATTTCATCCAAAAATAATTCTTTGCATATGAACATACATACATTTACTTTTTTTCTTAAATGTTACATATGAACATTTTCTTAAATGAGCATATACAGCATATACAGAGCATTATAAAGTGAACATACATACATACATCGTAACAAAAAAAGAAAAATAGGCCGGTGGTCGGCGACGGCGACGATGGTTGGCGGTGGCGCGCGCTTACGGATGGCGTGCGGGGATGGCAATGAGAAGGAAAGGGGATGAGGCAGGGGCTCACAGCGCGGGGAGGGGTCGAGGTTGCCGGCCGGAATCGGTGCGGCGGCGGACGAACGGCCTCGGGGATGAACGGGTCGCGGGAGCCGGCGACGACGGGCGCGGGCGACGACGATGGCGTCGGCGGGGGCGGCGGGCGGC
This sequence comes from Triticum aestivum, assembly GCF_018294505.1. Classification (NCBI taxonomy): domain Eukaryota; kingdom Viridiplantae; phylum Streptophyta; class Magnoliopsida; order Poales; family Poaceae; genus Triticum; species Triticum aestivum. The sequence goes on along the minus strand of NC_057802.1, from coordinate 579,536,440 downwards.
GTCGGGGCAGCCTGGCGGCGACGGGGCAGGGGCGACGACGGGGGCGCGCGGACGGCGTCGGGGCGGCGCGCGGACGGCGTCTGGGCGGCAGGCGGCGTCGGGGCAGTAGACGGCGTCGATCTGGGCAGCCTGGCGGCGTCGATGAGCTGGGCGTCGTCAGGGCAACTGGCGATGAGTTCGTCAAATTTTCCTAAGTGCTACTTATATACCCAGGCCTTTGGTCCCGGTTCATAGAACCAACCGGGACCAAAGGCCTCCTTTAGTCCCGGTTGGTGCCACCAACCGGGACCAAAGGCCAACCGGAATCAATGCCGCCCCTTATTCCCGGTTGGTGCCACCAACCGGGACGGAAAGCCTTGCACAGCGGCGTGGTGGTGGGAGTTTAGTCCCACCTCGCTAGCTGAGAGAGAGCCGCACCTGTTTATAAGGTGCGGTGCGCCTGAGCTGTCGAGCTCCTCTCTAAAGCAGGCTTACGGGCCTAACCTCTCTGTACATGCCTGTGGGCCTACCGGGCCTTCTGCGGGCCTGAATCCTCACCCATGGATGGGTTTGTAGTCGTATTCAGGCCGTGGTGGCCCAGTAGGTGGCATAATTTTTATTTTTTGCCTGGTTTTTTGTTTTCTTTTTTGCTTTATTTATTTTGTTTTGTTTCTACTTACAACAAAAAACTTATTTATTTTATTTTATTTTGTTTCTAATTACATATTTATTTTACTTTATGATAATTCTTTTTGCTATTAAAGTTTCTAACAAAAAAAGTTCTTTATGAAAATTCTTTTTGCTTTCAATGATTTTGAACAGAAAATACTTCGATAATTTTAGTTGCATCAATTTTATATAATTTTAGTTTCAATAATACTAGAGGTTGCTTATAATGTTCTGAACAGAAAATACTTTGATAATTTTAGTTTCATAAATTTTATTTATGTTATTAAAGTTTATTTTATTTTGTTTCTACTTATATATTTTATTAAAGTTTATATTATTTTGTTTCTAATTGCTTATTTATTTTATTTGTTATTTTTCATGCACCATTTTTCATGCAATTTCAAATGAATTCTGAAAAGCATTTTGAGCTATAAGACCCTGAAATTGAAAAGCATTTCAAATGAACTCTGAAAAGGTTGAAAATTGGCATGGTATCATCATTTCATCCACATAGCATGTGCAAGAAAGTTGAGAGGGTTACGGCAAAAACTGGATGCACTTCGTGTACAAAACGGACAATGGTATCATACTCGTCTGTTACAAAGTTGGCATGGTATCATCATAATAGTTGCGGGAGAAAGTCTTCACTTTTTCTTCACTGCGACCCGTCAGCCGGTGCTCTCAACTTCCCGTCTTTCTTACGGTCCTCACTGTGCCATCGCATCAACTTGGCATGCTCTTCGTTTCTGAACAGACGTTTCAACCATGGTATTATAGGAGCATACCACATCACCTTCGCAGGAACCCTCTTCCTGGGGGGCTCGCCGTCAACATCACCAGGGTCATCTCGTCTGATCTTATACCGCAATGCACCGCATACCGGACATGCATTCAGATCCTTGTACGCACCGCGGTAGAGGATGCAGTCATTAGGGCATGCATGTATCTTCTGCACCTCCAATCCTAGAGGGCATACGACCTTCTTTGCTGCGTATGTACTGTCGTGCAATTCGTTATCCTTTGGAAGCTTCTTCTTCAATATTTTCAATAGCTTCTCAAATCCTCAATTTTTTTTATTTTTTCCTTCAAGAAATTGTTTTCTTCTTCAACTAAATTTAACCTCTCGACAATAGGGTCGGTTGGAATTTCCGGTTCACATACCTCCTAGATAAATAAAATCTATGTCACGTTGGTCGGCATAATTTTCATACACAATAAATGAACCAATAGTTATAAAGATAATATATACCACATCCGAATCATAGACAGGACGAGGGCCGACGGGGGCGGATACCAAAACCATCACACTATATAATAACAAGCAATAAAATAGTAAGAAAATTAGACAAGTATCTATCTAAAGTAAGAATTTTTTCTTTCAGAAAGAAGATAAGAACAAGAGGCTCACCACGGTGGTGCCGGCGACGAGATCAGCGGGCGATCGACGGCGGTGAAGATGGGAATGGGACGTGACGGGCCGCTAAACCTAGACAAATCTCGAGGAAAATGGAGCTTTGAGGTCGAGCTTCGAGAGGAGAAAGCTTAACTAGTGTGGCTCGGGCATTTCATCGAACACCTCATGTGCATAGGAGGTGAGCTAGAGCAGCACAAAGCCCTCCCCTCGCCGGCCAGAGAAAAACAGAGCATTGGAGTGCTCTGCTCGCGGGCGAGGGGTATATATAGGCACCTCATTGGTCCCGGTTCGTGGCATGAACCGGGACTAAAGGGCAGCCTGTGGTCCCGGTTCAAGCCACCAACCGGGACCAATGGTGGTGGGCCAGGAGCGAGGCCCATTGGTCCCGGTTCGTCCCACCAACAGGGACCAAAGGGGCCAGACGAACCGGGACCAATGCCCCCACGAGGCCTGGCAGGCCGCTGGCCTCACGAACCGGGACCAGTGCCCCCATTGGTCCCGGTTCTGGACTGAACCGGGACTAATGGGCTGACCCGGCCTGAACCAAAACCCTCTTTTCTACTAGTGGTATTAGGAATCTGAAAAAGTCTCTCGAGAAGTAGCAACAGTTTGGTTGTGCTTTTCTTTGAAAAGGGTAGATCTACCACGATGTGTGTGTTATGCACAATTCTTTGCAAGAGGGCTGCAATGAACAATTATTCCTGCCACATGAGCAATGGTTTAGATCACTAGTGTAGAAATGGTTATACACAATCCTAATTAGTGACGCGCCATTTTCAATCCTTACCACCGCAATTTTTTCGAAATATCGGTGGCCTGGGTACATTTGGTACACCACCTGTAATAGGTTACTAGTAGCCTGGATTAGTTTGTACACACCACAAGGGAGTGGGACGAAGTATGTTGACCAAACCCATGTTAGTGCTGACGTGTACTATTTGGACATGCCACCAGTAAGCATATGAGAACATCTCTATTGTATATAGTTTCTACATATATGTAGCCTAAATAAAAAATAATTTAGAACCTAACTAAAACATAATTAAATGAAATATAATTTTAAAAGTAAGCTAAATTATAAAATAAGCTAAATGAAACATAAATGAAAAATAAGGTAAATATAATACCAATTAGAAATTGAAATAAAATACAATCTGTAAATTAAATCTAAACTAAAAATAATCTAATGAAACATAAATTAAATTAAATATAATTTCAAAAGTAACCTAAATTGGAAAATAAGCTAAATAAAATATATATTAGCTAAATGAAACATATATAAAATACAAATTAATAAGCTAAATAAAAAATACTGGTGGCGTTGGCCCCATCGCCCAAACCCCCAGTTTGTGGGCCTGGACCGTCGACGCGGCCCCTCGCTATCCCCTCTCTCAATTTCTCTCTCACACACATGTAGTCTCTAACCCTTCCCAAAATCTATCGCGTCGCCACATCGTCGATACCCTCCGCTGATATCGCCTCGCTATGCCACATCCCTCCTCACCATTGCAGCCGCCTCCATCTCCACCCCTCTTCCTCGTCACCCTCCCCTCTGTGCACGAACGACGGTGCCGCCGCCACCATGAGTTCGTCTGTGCCAATTGGCAGCTTCCGCAACGGCAACGGCGACGTCAATATGAGGGTCGTCGACACCGACGTAAGTAACAATCGAGTAAGTTTCATAATAGTAGTCTTTTAGTTTGATGGCATGAGAATATATAGCTAGAGATAAGCAACAACCGAGCAAGTTCTCCATTTGGTTTGCCAATTTGTACTGATTAGTGCTTGGTTTGATTTTAATTTAGTTGTAGTGTTGAGCCAATAAGAAAAAAGAAGAGAGAAAAAGTAGAACATGTACAACTTTTGAACTCAAACAACCATATAATGCCATGGAGTAATGATGCCAATTTCTTCTTTATAAATAGTAGTCTTATGATGCCATGAGAACATTGTTGAAGATGATAGATTGGAAGTAATCCATGGTAGATTGTTAGGCCAATTTTTGCAGGTTAAGTCTCACTCATTGTATATAATGTAACCTCATTCTTTGTAGATTATGATGGCCATCATTTGGTTTTATATGTGTGCAACTAAATCATTTTTATGATTATTTTATTCCAAACATTTCATCTTTACATTCTTTGGGCTACATAGGATTCATACCGGGGGGGGGGGGGGGGGGGTCTGTGCAAGCTCAAGAAAAAAATATGACGTGGACGGGCTCAACAAGTTGCTTCTGGCCTCTCAAAATTATCTTCACAAAGCTTAAGGCGACAAGGGATGAGCTGCACGATGGAGAGAGGTCACCTAATTGATGGATGGCTCAACTGATCGATGAGAGGGATCAGGTGAAGAAGGAGATGGACCAGCTGACGGTTTTATGTTGAGTTGACGTTGATCGAGAACTTATATTTTGTAATTAGTTGCAAAACTGCTATGTGCTTAGTTGATTACCTATCTAACTTGTTGAATCTATTCTAAGTTGTCAATCTACTATGCTTAGTTCAGTTATGTTGTTACGTAAATTGTCGTTAAGTGTTGTTGACGGAAGGGAACATCAACTTTTTTTTCCGCCTGGAATCTATATCGGTGGTGTGCTGTGAACATTCAGTTGTGGCGTGTCAATGCCACCAGTACATATGTTAGTGGTGGCGTGGAGATCCACACGCCACCGACAATTTTTATCAGTGGCGCCATACTAGGGGTGTCGGGTCGACACACCAACAAGATGCTTTTTGACACGTCACAACCAGATAGGTTTTTCTGCACTAGTGTATCATGTATTATATCCTTGATGGTAACAATAATAATCTCATAGTGTCTTGATTTCTCTTGGTGTACTCTTCAAACAGTTCATAACTAGGACCTTTTGAAGCAGCTTCTAAGAGTGGCAATCCAACATTATCTATATTTGTTGTACGATTAAAGCAACCTAGTACTAGAGAAGCTTTTTTTAATCAATTCTTATATCTAATTTCTTGTATTTAGGCACCAATTGCATTTTTACATTTTTCATAAAAAATGAATCAACCTAAATTTGTTCCAAAAGAGTGAAATTTGGCATGGGGTGGTATTATGGGTCTATTGGGAGGTGAAAAGTCTGATAGGAAATGACAACTGTTTGCTTGTGCTTTGCTTTCAAAAGGATGAATCTACCATGATGTGTTTTGTATGCAAAATTCAATACAAAAGGTCTGCAATGAACAATCCTTCTGTTCGTGTTCGAACTGAAGTCTGAATCAAATATTTTCTGAATTAGTTTTTTGATGAAAAAGAACCGTTGTAGTCAATGGCAGGTGGAACACACATGTAATGTGAGTTTGCCTTTTGTCTTCGCAACCTCTATGTCGGAGACCACAGATATGAAGACTCTGATTTACTGAGTGGTTTACATGAGAAAGGGTGTACTTTGGTTCTGGCGTAGAATAGGTCTGATTGTTTATTTTTTTCATATATAGTCCACGAAAAAACCATCCACAAAACAGGCCAAGAGACGAATTCATATGTGCTAGAAAACAATATTGCCCTCGTCCGTAAGCCACGCAGCTACATAAACCCAGCACCACCAGTCCAGCATGTCAAAGACCCAGCTAAATAAACCCAGCACCACCAATCGACCAATCCAGCACGTCTAAATACATCATCACATCCACCATCCATAGGATAGAACCGACGCACGGTTTTCTTATGTTTTCTCTCTACTAGGGATCAACTCAACTAAAGTAAGCAACATTTTCACCGTGCCAGCGAGACAGACCAGGGTATACAATTCTTCATGTCAAGGACTCATCAGGATACCAAATTCGTCGACGGGATTTGAAGCACGAGAGAGCAGGGGCAGGGAGACGTGCCTAGTTGTCACACGCCCTAAACAGAGTCAGCAGGCCCAGGAACAGATTGATGATGTCAAGGTAGAGCGTGACGGCAGCCCAGACATACTCGTCATACTTGTAACGCTTGATGATGCTGCCCGTGTCATAGACAATGTAGCCACTGAAGATGAGTGCCGCCAGCGCGCCATAGATCATGTGAGAGAGCTTGCCCAGCGGGAAGAATATCTGCAAACAGAAGTCATGATCAGTATTTGCATTATAGAATAGAGAAGACTGATAGGTAAATGGGCGACACACCTAACTAGAGAAGGGAACGGACGGCATCTAACCTGAATGAACCCAAAGACGAGCAAGATCATCAGAGAAGCAAATAGGAAAGGACCAAGGAAGCTAAAGTCCTTGCCCCTCCTTGCAGCCCAGAAGGTGTAAGCAGTGAGGCTCAAGACAACCACAATTGTAAGAATCCCAGCCTGCAAAATGACCTTGCCTGCGCACATAGCAGACTATTTTAGCGGTGGTTCTTTATCAAAGAAAACCCATCATACCAACAAAGTACAAAACACACACATATATATAAGAGGACGGCTACTAAATGAACTAATTGCTTCCTTATCATCGCATACATCTCTAAATGAACTATCATGTAAATTTGACTAAACAATAAAGCACATGCATAAAGCACATGCATGCTAAAATCTGAAGTAAATGGCAGTGATGCATTGAAGAAGCAAACTATCAGCAACCTCCTGTGATGTGGTACAAGATAGAAAGAACCTTGGAATTGGTACAACCCCAAAATGCAGTGGTGAACAGTAACGCAAACACAAATGGATGACAGATCACAGAGTGCCTGTCAATATAACTATGTATTTTTAATCACTTTAATCCAATGAGAATTAACCAGCACATGCATGAAGCATCTATTGTCTTATCACAACACTGGTATGATATATCAACTGAAAATCCTTTCTATCTTGATAAAAGTTTAAGCTAGTCCTGCAACCTAAATCACGTCCTTGCCAAAACCATGTCAACTTGAGCAGCTCGGCTGGCATATTATTGGACAAATCGGCCCTTCAGATCAAAGTGATACTATCATAACACTATGTATCTTACAACAAATAGTTGCCGGAAGAAACAGTAAAAATATATGCAAGTTCCAACCAATGTTCTATGAAAAGCAAAGGTTACTGTTTGCCAATATCTTGATGAAAAAGTAATAGCTGAAAATAGCAAAGCAAGGTCTTCTAAAAAGGTAATGCTGCTAGCTGGCAATACTAGAAATGCTTCTAACTCAGACCAGCATATCAATCATAAATGGTGACCAACAACTACAATTTGCCCTCAACACAGACTAGGAAAATGCATCAACTACAGTCACATGGGCTGCCTGGCCGTGTCTACCATTTGCACAGGTATAGAAAATTGGCAGCGCGTGTATTCTGAACCCAGTCCACACGCAAACAAAATGCTTCACAATAACAGTATGAAAATATCAATTGCCGCACATGGTGACTAGCACAATTGCCACACGATAACAGTAGGAAGCTAATAGTACGAAAATATCTACTAGCCATGTCTATGTAATGCATTAACACAATGAGAAGGGCACTAAAGGCACATGGTGAACAGGCTAGGAGTTGGCAGATGTGACTCAAGAATCTGATGGTGCAGGAGCTATCAGATTCTGATGATAGCATGTGCTGATTTACATAAGCAGCAGAGCGACTCAAGAAGAAGCTAGGAGCTGGCAGCAGGAGCAGAAACAATACCGCTGGTAAAGGCACATGTCAAGCCCACAGAGAAGCTGATGGCCACTGTGAAGACGCCAAGAAGCAGCAAGTTGACTGGGTGCTTCTGGCGGTAGATGTGCAGCGGGCACAGCACTGCGTAAAAAAAACAAGCATTTTAGCAACTGGCACAGCACTGCATACAAAAAATCAACAAGCATTTTAGAAACAGAATAACTCCCAGCTGCAATTCACAAAGCTACCACGTCCCAATCTACAGTAGTAAAGCAAAATTAAGAGTGCATGGGACGTTCCTGCAAAAAACAGGAGCTGTAATCCATAGCTTTGCAGGGACGAGAATGCAAAGAAAGCAAAGGGAAAGTTAGTCCTGTCCTCTGACCAAGGCCCTCAAAATCAGACATTATTAAATCTTTTATTTTTTGCGGGAAGGACATGATGAAATGGCACGCATACAAATTGTTCGGAATGCCCGGAAGCAACGACCTTTTATTTTCAGGGGATTCACTCCAAGTCTTTATGCTTGCAGGCGTAAAATCAAGGAGCTCCAGTGGCCAGTTCACAGAGCAAAACGAAAATCTTCTTCAGATCTACCAAATGGGGCCCATGGATTCCGATAATTGTGCAACATATCAGTTTTCTGGCATTTAAAATGCACTTGTTGTATGTTGCAATTTAATTTCGTACAGCCCCTGTACACACATACTCTGCTTCTTTTACCAAGAAAAGGAAAGAAAACCCTCACTGCAATTGGATCACAAATTCGTAATGGAGGAGAAATGGTTTGAGGCCTCACCGATGAAGGGGAAGATGAGAATGAAGATGTAGAGCCCGAGGCCGGCGTAGGAGGAGACGAAGAAGTGCGGGATGGCGCGGACCTTGACGACGACGACCGCGACGACGGCGGTGAGGAGAAGCTGCAGGCAGAGGACGACGTAGATCTTCCGGATGAGCGCCCAGCGCAGCTCGGGGCTCTCCGTCGTCCCGGGGTACGGCGCCGCGGTGCCCGCCTCGACGTCGCCGCCCTTCATCTCGCCTCCGGAGGTAGGGTTTTCGCGGGACGAAGGCGAGTGGGGAGTGGGGACTGGTGGCTGGTGACTGGGGAGGAGCAATGCGAACGGAGTCGGGTATATAGTCAGATCAGATGTCACACCGACCTGCTGGGCCCACTGGTCAGGCACAAAAGAATCATGGACGGTGGAAATGTTACGCGGTTTCCTTCTTGTCTTCTTGGAAAAAAAAGGGCAGATGCTATCTTTTTATTTTTTGTTTTTTTAGAGTTGAAGGGAAATAGATTGGACAGAGGTTCCACAGCCACACAAGCTAGGTTTCTTCTTCTTTTTTTCGAGGAAAAATCAGGGTCACCTTTGGGGGGAAAAGGAGAGAATCCTTTCTGCCCCATTTCCAATTCACCAAAGGAAGTAATCACTTGCATGGATTGATTCCCAGCCAGTTGTAACTTAAGTACCAGTGGCGGACGTGACTTTGAGTCCGCAAATGTGCCCGACACTCATATTTTGGCCCATGGCTTTTCTGGATGAAAATACTAGTGGCCGACACAGATTGCAGCCCACCATTAGTAAATGAGGTATCAGTGGCGGCCGCGACTTTTGTGGTCTCCAATGGTAATTTTGAGATGACTTATAGAAAGTACCAGTGGCGTGCATTTTGGCTAGCCTGCAACTAGTGTTTTTGCCAAAAAATTTAGAATGTTTGGGTTTTAGTGTTTTAGCTTTAGGCTTATGCTTCAGTTTTTCTACATTAAATTTACATCATTAGAACTTCCATGTAAGAGCTTCTACAACCAAACTCCTCAAGATCCCCCTAAACGTCTAGGAGGATAGCCGGGACACAGCCCGGCCACAAAATTGCCACTCAACTACCCACACACACCCAGCCCAAACGGATGGGTTGTCTGACATCCCTCATATCCATCCCATATGTGGGGGCGGATATGGGAACGCTCAGGCGTGCCCGAACGAGTCCGCCACGTCGGACTAATGGGTGGGGCATGTGCAAAAACCCATTAGCCACTGGGTTCTTCCTTCTATTTGGTCAGGACACATTCATGTCGTCAATCTAGCGCACTACCCACGGGACCAAAGTAGGCTATTTAAAATGCACTAGTAGAAAAAGCGGCTTTAGTCCCGGTTGGTAAGGGCCTTTAGTCCCGGTTTTTGAACCGGGACTAAAGGGTCGTTACTAATGCCTCCCCCCTTTAGTCCCGGTTCGTTACACGAACCGGGACTAAAGGCCGCGGCCACGTGGAGAACACCAACCGGGACTAAAGGAAATTTTATGATTTTGTTTGAATTTTTTGTTTGAATTTTTTTTTGATTTTCAAATTTCTGAATTATTTTAACCTCTAATCTCTAATCACCATCCCTCATCACTGCTCTATTTATCCTCTAATCTCTAATCACCCCTCATCATTCCAAATCATCTAACTTCCCAGACGGTCACCCATCCTCTCACTACTCCAGCCTGAGCACGCTTAACTTCCGGGTTCTATTCTCCATCATTTCCAAGTCTGCACTTGTTGTTTTCCTGACAATAGTAAGATGTCAATCCTATTAACCCTCAGGAATTTAGCTTGAGCATGAAGTGACACATTTCACTGTTTGAGTTTGAAACTATTGTTTTAAAAAACAATAATTATTTAGTAACACTAATATTTCTTGAAAAATTAGTTTGACCATTGTTTGACCATAGTTTGACCATAGTTTGACCAGATTTGACCAAAATTCAAAAAAACTGAAATAATTATTTAGTAACACTAATATTCTAGAATAATTAGTTTGACCATTGTTTGTCCATAGTTTGACCACAGTTTGACCACAGTTTGACCAGATTTGACCACATTTTTTCCAAAAAAAAATTCGAAACCAATTTTTTTTTCTGTTACTAGTGGCGCACCTAGCAAACGGTGCGCCCCTAGTAAGTTTGAATTTTTTTGCCTCTAGATCTTAAAAGCCCCGTAACTTTTTTTTCTGTTAGGTTTTTGAGGATTTTGAAAATGTTTAACGGGGTTCCCCCGGTTAAATTCGGATGTAACTTTTTGAGTAGATGATTTTTCATATAAAAAACTTTTTAATCCGAGTTCGTATGCAAAAGTTATGCCCTTTTTACAAATTCCAGAGAGATTTTGCAAATAAAGTTGAAATTCATATTTGTAAATTTTCCCAACAACTAGACCACATATCACATGGGAAACTTATTTTATTTTATTTTTTTGACATTTCCATCATTTTCTTTTGTTTTTTCTAAAACTGAAAAGGCGGTCGGGGGGGGGGGGGTAGAGTTTGAAAATGGGCCCTTTAGTCCCGGTTCATGCCATGAACCGGTACTAATGCCTCAGAGCCCATTAGTCCCGGTTGGTGCCACCAACCGGGACTAATGAGCTTTGAACCCTTTAGTCCTGGTTCGTGGCACCAACCGGGACTAACGGGCCCAGGTGAACCGGGACTAATGCCTTAGCCGCACGAATCGGGACCAATGCTCACATTAGTCCCGGTTCGTGACTGAACCGGGACTAATGTGAATCTTGCCCTGTGACCAAAGCCCTGTTTTCTACTAGTGATGGGCGACAGAGGTAACCCTAGTCGCGCACATTCCCCTCATCTCCATCTAGTCCGCGCTGCCACCGCTTCCACCTCCCATTCCCTTTCCAAAGTGAGCTTGGCGTCTGCCATGGTACGGCAAAAGATAATTTACTATAAAATGATCACAACCAAGTGTCGAGCGTAGACTACCACCGAGATTCATGCCGCCGAGGAGGCACGTCATGCTTCTCAAATTGTGGCATAGTAGGGGGAGGTAACAGAGAAGGAAGAGGAGGAAGTGCCATGGGAGGAGGGGGTACAGAAGGAGGAGGTGGGTCTATAGGATATGGAGGAGGAGGCGTGGTATGGAGGTTGAGCCCAGCGATTTTGGCATGGAGGAGGTAAAGGCAGGGTTCTAACATGCCAAAGCCGTGGAGACCGCCACCGAGATTCGTGCCGCCAAAGATAAAACCGTTCTTCTCAAATTGTGGCATAGTAGGGGGAGGTAATGGAGAAGGAGGGGGAGGTAGTGCCATGAAAGGAGGAGGTGTCGAAGGAGGAGGAGGGTTTGTAGGATACGGAGGAGGAGGCATGGGTATGGAGGTTGAGCCCGGTGTCTTTGGCATGGAGGAGGCGAAGGCAGTGTTACAGCATGCCAAAGCCATAAAGGCAGTAGTGCACTTCGAGGCGGAGCAAGCCGCCATCCTTGACTCGATCCACTCAGAGTAGGAGGTGGCGATGAACCGCTGCCGTATCCACCTCGCTGGCATGACGTGGAAGATAATCTTCATGAAACTAAAAGAAGACCATGAGTAAAAGAAGCCGGAGCCGTGCCCTGCCACAAATGACCACGAGGCCGGTCCGTCTGGCACGGGAGTCACCTACATCTCTCATGATGTGTAGAACATGGATAGTTTTTATTCGAATGGAGCTCGTTTTACCTATGTATGATGATAACGATGAATTTTAGTTGCATGGATTAGTATGTAAATAGGGGTTTGCACATGTGGAGTGTGTTGCAGCACCGGACAAATTAGGGGTGACCGGCAGCGGTCCGCCGATGCGCCCGAACATGTCCGCGGACATATAAGGGGCCAGATTTAAAAATTGCGGGTGTAGATGCTCTAATGTTTGACACTTGTTATGGTTTATTTGCTATCTTGAAGACATTAAATAAATTTCTAGGTATTTAATGAAAATAAATGCCCGTAATAGATTAAATATAGATAACATTCACAGAAAACCAAATTTTTACATGCCGCGCATAATAGTGCTTGTTGAGATTGGAACGAGTTTCAAGGACAATCATGGAAGCAGTTATCGCTTCACATACAAACATGTTTGTTCCTTCTCGAAAAATAGTTTCTTCATCGAAGATGGTGCGGGTTGTGAGCAGCCTACATGAAAACTTCCACAAAATATTCTCAAATGTTTACCACATCCTCTAGGGACCATATCATGACTCCATGCCAAGTCTCCAGATTTTTGCGCTTTGTTAAATTTCTAATAATTAAAATGGCAATAATCTACATCTCAGTAAACACCACAAATAATATTTCCAAACCCACTTTTGTCTATAATTTCATGTACCTGTGATTCAAAATCGAATTATATCCAGTAAATTCTATAGAGGCACTTAATGGCTTAAATATAACAAATTACACTGCAAACATGCCAACTTTTGACAAGTTACATGCAATGGTGCGTGTTTAGTGCAAGAAAACTTTGAAGGACAACAGAGGAAGCAGCGGTCGCTTCCAATGGAAACCTTACCCATGCCCTCTCAAAATCTAGTTTCTTCCTCAAAGATGGTCTAGTTTGTAAGCAGCCTACATGACAAATTTTGCGAAGCATTCTCAATCTTTTTAAAGATGGCCTCTGAGGGCCATATAATGACACCATGCCAAGTCTTGGAATTTTTGGTTTCTTTCGAATTCCTGAAAATTAAACTGGCAATAACCTACATGTTGGTAACCATATCTCAGAACACTAGTGTATGAGACTGCTTTTAATTTATGGTATTAGGACTAAACACATACAAAATACCATCATAGTATATGTTTATTTACTTTCGGTCATAATTGCATGTACATGCAGTCGAAATTTTAGTGATATCCATTACATAAAATAAATGCACTGAATAGTTTAAATATAGCGAATGGGCCCAAAAATATCAATTTTGACATGTTTCATGCAATAGTACATGTTGAGTGTGCGCAAAATTTGAAGGCCAGTGAGTGAAGCAGCGGCCGCTTTACATACAAACCGGATCTGATTCCTCTTGAAACCTAGTTTCTTGCTCGGAGATGATCTGATTTGTAAGCAGTGTACATGACACTTTTGTAAAATATTGTCAAATTTGTACCAAAGCCCTCTGGGGGGCCATATCATGATACCATGTCAAGTCTTGGGATTTTTGTGCTTCATTTGAATTTCTGAGAATTAAAATGACAATAACCTAAATTTTGATGGTCGAATCTTGGACCCGTGGTGTATGGGACTCCTTTTCGTGGTATATAGCCTAAACATATACTAAAGTTCATCAATAATATTTTTAACCCACTTTTGTCCATAATTGGTACCCGCAAGGTTTGCCTCATGAGAAACACGACATTTTCCCTCTCAAAATCTGCGTAGGACATAATCTTCACGGTACCCTCATGGCCCGGACTACCGTTAGCATGACATGATCCATAACAGTATCTGCGGCGCTGTGCGAACTCTTGATACAATATGACCATCTCCTTATCGCGCTAGATGCCACTTATCATATCATCGCGTGTTAATGCTAGAAACCTTCCTCCACTAGTAGAAAAAGGGTCAAATGTCAAGCACATTAGTGCCGGTTTGCTTTTGAGCCGGCACTAATGTGTGCATTAGTGCCGGTTCCAACGGCTAGCCAGCCGCTTTCATTAGTACCGGTTCGTGGCTGACCTTTAGCACCGGTTCGTGCCACGGACCGGTACTAAAGTGAGTGGTGGCAGGATGTTGTCAGTCCGGGGCCCCTCCAGCACCTTTAGTACCGGTTCATGGCACGAACCGGTGCTAAAGGTCGTCCTACATAAACCCTTCGTCCACCCGAGCTCGCTCTGTTCTTCCCCTTTCCCCTCTCCTCTCTGTTCTTTCCCTCTTCCTCTCGAGCTCATCACACATTTTGCCCAAAATTTGTCAAGATTTGAAGGCCCCCATCCATTCAAATGATCACAAAGGTTAGCAACTTTGTCCTTTCATCTCTCATTGCTAGATTAGCTCTTGCAATGCTTTGTATAGTGATTAATTTATGAGTTTAGTAATTTGGTAGAAAATATATGTGCTAGTATTTGATTTATATGCAATTTGTGGTCAAAACTAACACTTAGTTTGCATATGTAGGTGTGGTTTACTTAGTGCCTTCTAAATCTCCGTCGTAACCACAGTCGATCGCCCGCACCGTTCCGTCGCCGGCACCACCTTGTGGTGAGCCTCTTGTTCATGAATGTTTTACATTACCAAATTGATGTTTGTGTGATTTGGATATATAGTTACTCGTATAATTATCTTACCCATACGTTGTTTGTTATACATAGTGCCATGGTTTTGATATCCGTCCACTAGTAGAAAACAGGGCTTTGGTCACAGGGCAGTATTCACATTAGTCCCGGTTCAGTCACGAACCGGGACTAATGTGAGCATTGGTCCCGGTTCGTGCGGCTAAGGCATTAGTCCCGGTTCACCTGGGCCCTTTAGTCCCGGTTGGTGCCACGAACTGGGACTAAAGGGTGCGATGCCCATTAGTACTGGTTGGTGGCACCAACCTTTAGTCCCGGTTGGTGCCACCAACCGGTACTAATTGGCTTTGAGGCATTAGTACCGGTTCATGGCACGAACCGGTACTAAAGGTCCCATTTTCAAACTCTACCACCCCCCTTGGACCGCCTTTTCAGTTATAGAAAAAACAAAAGAAAATGATGGAAATGTCAAAAAATAAAATATAAGTTTCCCATGTGATATGTGGTCTAGTTGTTGCGAAAATTTACAAATATGAATTTCGACTTTATTTGCAAAATCTCTCTGGAATTTGTAAAATGGGCATAACTTTTGCATACGAACTCGGATTAAAAAGTTTTTTATATGAAAAATCATCTACTCGAATAGTTACATCCGAATTTTCAAAATCCTCAAAAACCTAATAGAAAAAAAGTTACGGGGCTTTTAAGATCTAGAGTGGAAGAAAATCGAAAAAATTTCAAACTTACTAGTGGCGCACCATTTGCTAGGTGCGCCACTAGTAACAGAAAAAAATATAGTTTCAATTTTTTTTGGAAAAAATGTGGTCAAATCTGGTCAAACTGTGGTCAAACTAATTATTCTAGAATATTAGTGTTACTAAATAATTATTTCAGTTTTTTTGAATTTTGGTCAAATCTGGTCAAACTGTGGTAAAACAATGGTCAAACTAATTATTCAAGAAATATTAGTGTTACTAAATAATTATTGTTTTTTAAAACTATAGTTTCAAACTCAAACAGTGAAATGTGTCACTTCATGCTCAAGCTAAATTCCTGAAGGTTAATAGGATTGACAACTTACTATTGTCAGGAAAACAACAAGTGCAGACTTGGAAACGAGGGAGAACAGAACCTGGAAGTTAAGCGTGCTCAGGCTGGAGTAGTGAGAGGATGGGTGACCGTCCGGGAAGTTAGGTGATTTGAAATGATGAGGGATGATTAGAGATTAGAGGATAAATTGAGCAGTGATGAGGGGTGGTGATTAGAGATTAGAGGTTAAAATAATTCAGAAATTTGAAAATAAAAAAAATTCAAAAAAAAATCATAAAATTTCCTTTAGTCCTGGTTGGTGTTACCACCCGGGACTAAAGGTGGAGCTCCACATGGCCGCGGCCTTTAGTCCCGGTTTGTATAAGAACCGGGACTAAAGGGGAGAGGCATTAGTAACGACCCTTTAGTCCCGGTTCAAAAATCGGGACTAAAGGGCCTTACCAACCGGGCCAAAAGCCCCTTTTTCTACTAGTGCTCCCCGTCGGCCCTCGTCCTTGTTATGATTCGGATGTGGTATATTCTCTTTTAAAACTAGTTGTTGCATTTCGTGTTTATGACAAATTATGCCCATCAAGTTGACATAGATATTTTTGTCTAGGAGGTTTGTGAACCGGAAATTCCAACCGACCCTATTGTCGAGAGGTTAAATTTAGTTGAAAGAGAAAACGAGTATTTGAAAGAAAAATTGAAAAGAATTGAGGGGGAGAAGATGGAATTGGAGTTGCATGTTGCCGATGTCATCGATGATCACAAGATCAAGATGGAGAAAATGCGCTTGAAGATTAGAAAGATTAGAAAATATGCCATTGATAGTGAGGCTTGGTATCATTATGCTGTTGGATCAATTGTTACCTTAGTTGCGATCTTGATCGCATTTGTTGTTGCATTTAAATTCTTTAGTTAGAGAGTTATTTGTTTGTTGCATTTAAGTCTTGTAGGAACTTCATGTATGAATTTGTATTAATTTGGCCTATTCGGTGTTGTGTAATGAAGATGAGCCGACAATGGATGTACGATGACCGATGCTCTCCCGAGTTCATTAATGACGTGCAAACTTTTCTGTTTGCGGCTGAGGCAAACAAGCGGGCGGATGGTTTTATGCCTTGTCCATGTTTAGTCTGTAAGAATGATCACAATTACTCTACGTCAAGAACCATTCACGTCCACCTGTTTAAGTCCGGTTTCATGCCCCACTATAATGTTTGGACCAAGCACAGAGAAAGAGGGGTTATGATGGAAGACAATGAAGAAGAAGAGGACGACGACAACTATCCTGGCCATGGGTTCCCTGAATACGATGATACAACAATGGGGGAAGAAGCTGAGCCGGCAATGCGGGAAGAAGCTGAAGAAGAGGTATCAGATGAGCCCGCTGATGATCTAGGTCGGGCCATTGCCGATGCAAAGAGAACCTGCACAAGTGATTTGGAGAAGAAGAAGTTGCAGCGCATGTTAGAGGATCACAAGAAATTGTTGTACCCGAATTGCGAAGCTGACAAGAAAAAGTTGGGCACCACACTGGAATTGCTGCAATGGAAGGCAGAGAATGGTGTATCTGACAAGGGATTTGGAAAGTTGCTGGTAATGATAAAGAATATGCTTCCAAAGGACAACGAATTGCCCGAGAGTGCGTACGAAGCAAAGAAGGATGTCTGCCCTCTAGGGTTAGAGGTGCAGAAGATACATGCATGCCCTAATGACTGCATCCTCTACCGCGGTGAGTACGAGGATTTGAACGCTTGCCCGGTATGCGGTGCATTGCGCTATAAGATCAGGCGCGATGACCCTGGTGATGTCGAGGGCGAGCGCCCCAGGAAGAAGATTCCTGCCAAGGTGATGTGGTATGCTCCTAAAATACCACGGTTGAAACGTTTGTTCCAAAACAAAGAGCATGCCAAGGCGATGCGATGGCACAGAGAAGACCGTAAGAAAGACGGAAAGTTGAGAGTACCCGCTGACGGGTCGCAGTGGAGAAAAATTGAGAGAAAGTACGGGAAGGAGTTTGTAGATGACGCAAGGAACCTATGGTTTGGTCTAAGCGCAGATGGCATTAATCCTTTTGGGGAGCAGAGCAGCAACCATAGCACCTGGCCTGTGACTCTATGTTTGTATAACCTTCCTCCTTGGTTGTGCATGAAGCGGAAGTTCATTATGATGTCAGTGCTCATCCAAGGCCCTAAGCAACCCGGCAACGACATTGATGTGTACCTAAGGCCATTAGTTGAAGAACTCTTACAGCTGTGGAATGGAACAGGTGTACGTGCGTGGGATGAGCACATGGGGGAAGAATTTGACCTAAAGGCCTTGCTGTTCGTGACCATCAATGATTGGCCTGCTCTCAGTAACCTTTCAGGACAGACAAACAAGGGATACCGCGCATGAACGCACTGTTTGGATGATACCGACAGTATATATTTGGACAATTGTAGGAAGAATGTGTACCTGGGACATCGTCGATTTCTTCCGAGCAGGCATCCCGTAAGAAAGAAAGGCAAGCATTTCAAAGGTGAGGCGGATCACCGGACGAAGCCTCGCCACCGTACTGGTGCTGATGTACATGATATGGTCAAGGATTTGAAGGTAGTCTTTGGAAAGGGTCCTAGCGGACAACCTGTTCCGAATGACGCTGACGGACGCGCACCCATGTGGAAGAAGAAATCTATATTTTGGGACCTGCCCTATTGGAAAGATCTAGAGGTCCGCTCTGCAATCGACGTGATGCACGTGACGAAGAATCTTTGCGTGACCCTGCTTGGCTTCTTGGGCGTGTATGGGAAGACAAAAAATACACCTGAGGCACGGGAGGACCAGCAACGTATGCATGGAAAAGACGGCATACATCAGGGTCATGCCAGCTACGCTCTTACCAAAGAAGAGAAGGAAATCTTCTTTGAATGCCTGCTCAGTATTAAGGTACCGTCTGGCTTCTCGTCGAATATAAAGGGAATAATAAACATGGCAGAGAAAAAGTTCCAGAACCTAAAGTCGCATGCACTACAACAAAAACGGCTTGTATGGTCGCTTTTTCTGAGACGCTATTTGTCTTCGTCTCTATGCCCATGAACACTAGCAAGCTAAAGACGCTTCTTCAGACGTTTATGGGGCGTCACAAACTTTTGCTTATAATTGGCCATTTAGAAAATAGGTATATAATTTTAATTAACTTAGAGACGATTTGTGAGACGTTTATATGCGACTATAATCTAATTTTGTGTACTCAAAAGGCAAATAAAATTGTAGTTGTGGTAAAATTCGAATGGATGACCCGAGTAATTGCACGAACAAATTGACCAAGAGGCATTTTGTTATTTGATTGCGACCTTAATCATCACATTCATAATATTCTTCTAAGTAATATTATATTAATATTCTCATGTTAAAACAAAAACCTTAATCATCTCTCCTTGGAAAAAAATCCTTAATCATCCGAAAGATACAAGGGATTTGATGATTTGCCCTATTATAGTTTGGCACTTGATGAGTTGCAACATTTGATTTAGACTTATATATACTTTACATTAATTTACTGATCATTTGCCCTGAGTGGCGCTTTGCTGAATTTCAATTTATTTAACTTGATAAATCCTACTGGAATGACATATATACCCTTTGGTATTTTTGCAATCTGCTTTATACTACTATACGCGGCTCCTGGACTAAACAAATCGATCTACTATGAGGGTTCGTCCTTAGCGCCGCCGCTGCTCGGCACCTCGGCACCAGCCGCCGCTCTCCCGCCGCCGTTTGCCCCTAGCCAGAGCTCTCAAGCCGCCGACGGTCGCCACCTATCATAGATCTGACGCAACCGCCACTCGCCCCTAGCCTCAACTCCTGCTTCGCTCCACTCTGCTCCCCCGCTGCTCGATGGTTGTTCCCTCTGGCCAGAGCTCCCCCGCAGCCCCTCGCTGCTTCTCCCAGCCAAGTTCCCCAACCGCCATATGCTGATATCCTCCCTCCAGCCCAAGTTCCCCTGCCACCCGACGCCGGTCTCCCCCTAGCCCAAGTTCCCCCGTCGCTTGACGCGATGGCGGAGCTGGGGGTCTTCCTGGGAATTCCGGGCAGATCCTATATGACGCCCGTGTCCGTCCGTTCGTCGCTGCTTCGCTGAAGCGAAGCGAGCGAACGAGGCGCACGGGCCGACTCACTTCGAGCGAGACCTAGTTTTGGGAACCTTCTAGTAGGTTCCTTAAACCGAGTTTTTTTCTTTTGCTAGTTTTTCCGTTTTTTACTTTTTTAAACCTTTTTGTGTCCTTTTTCTGTTTCTTTTCTTTCATTTTATCCTTTTTCGTTTTACTTTTATACTTTGTTTTCAAGAAAATGATTCGAATTCCAAATTTTGTTCATGATTTTAAAAATTGTTCATGGATTTATTTTTTTACTTTAAAAAAATGTTCAAAATTTTAAAAAAGTTCAGCGTATATCACAAAATGTTCAATATATATTTAATATTGGTTTAGTGTATATAAAAAATTGTTCCATGTGTAGTTAAAAATAGTTCAACGTATATTACAAAAATGTTTAATGTATATTTAAAATTTGTGCATCATATATCACAAAAATTTACACTGTGTAGTTAAAAAATTGTTCGGCATATATTCAAAAAAAATTCAATGTTTATTTGAAACTTATAAAAATTCAACAAATGTTTGGAGTTTCATCCGTGGTCAATAATTATTCACGTTCTTTTTTTGTAAAAACCACGTTTTAAAATTTTGTTCGAGAAAACGTTATTCATTTCTTGAAGGAATGATTAAAAGGCGGATCTACCTCTGTACATAATATCTATCTTTGAGCGTTGTAATTTAACATATGGTGAGTCGCTGGTGCAGTGGGGAACAAAGCTGCTATTTTTTTCGTGGCATTTCTCTTTTTAGGTTCGCTCGTTGGAATGGCCGGCCCTTTTTGCACTAATCCTTGACTACGAAAAAGTTTTGGAGTTTTGTGCAAAACAAATACTACATGTATTATAAGGTAATGAGTGACTAGGCCGTTGGCCCATGAGCCCAAACACAACCAGGCAGCCACGCTTGTAACCAGACACGAGGGACGTGGTGGTATGGTCAGGCGCGCGAGTAGCCGACCGTGTTTCCCTTCCTCGATTCCAACTTTTCCCCAACCTAGCGCTAGCTGAAGGCTCTGGCGGCGGCGAGCGATTCTTGGTCCGGCGGCGGCGGCCGGCTCTCCTGCCTCTCCCTCGGTCCCTCCGCTCCCCTCCCCTCCCCTCCATCCGGCCATCTCACTCCCCTGCCCTCGGCCTCCGGTGCCCAGCCCTCTCCTCCGCGGCTCCCCCAGGCGCCAGGCCACCAGTCCGCCTCCGGCCTCCCGAGCGCGGCGGCAGCCGGCAGCGCCCTCCAGGCTCCAGCCACCGTCCTCGGGCCTCCCCGGCGCGGCGGCAGCAACATCCAGCAGTCCGGCCTCCGTTCCTCAACAGCCACAATGTAGTGCATCTATTCTTTCCCTCCGTTTCTATTTTCTAAACAAATTGAAGATTATTCTGTGATTGCTTGTAAATTTAAATCGAACTTGATTCATTCGCTGCGTATGATCATAAATGATTGCTACTTACTAATTACTATGTGATTCATTTGCTTCTTACTATGGAAATTGAAATGTTTATCCAATGTACATCAGACCCGGACGCCGGTTGGCCCCGCCAAAACGCAGCTCCCCGCCAACGCCTCTCTCTCAGCTGCCGACCTCGGCAACGAGCTCACCCACACGCCTCTGCTGCCAGAAGATTGCCCGCAGGTTGTTGTTTTCTTTTTTTATATCTCTGCATCATGTGGAACATAGCTCGAATTGAGATATATCACTTGTGTTTTCCCTTTCTATCTTACTGTGATGCACTGTATTATTGCAATTTGAAAATTGTTGTTAAAAATCGGTGAACCTTTTTGGTGGTTGAATAACAATTGTTGTTAAAAACAGTGGTACTGTTGATTGGATGGCGCTCATTTATGACATAATATTCTTAAGTCGATCTGGTTAGGGGGAACTGCTTATGAATGCCAGAGAAGAATATTCAGCAGTGTGATGCAAAATTTGAATTACCTAAGTTGTGTGTCATCTCTACTTTTCTTGATTTATCAAAGCGAAACTAGTGGATATTACTTACTCCCTCCGTTTGGAATTACTCGTCCAAGAAATGAATGTATCTAGATGTATTTTAGTTGTAGATACATCCATTTTTGTGACAAGTAATTCCGAACAGAGGGAGTAGATTTTTAGTAACTAGTTACACCAGCTAGCCTTCTGCTGTTTGTCACTTGAATGCAGAAAAAAATCAAGCATTGGAGACATCCATTTTTTGTCATCGATGAAAACTTCTTTATGTACTTCACATAAATTCTTCTAGTAAAGACACTTCTCGATTTATGTTTTGTAATGTAAGGTGAATGATTGCGATAAATCATATCATACAATTTGAACCTAAGTATCGAATGTATAGTTTAAATATGCTTGCCCGTCTTGTGGTCCTTTCACAAGATCATATTGGCTAAATAAGAGTAAGAAATTTTGTTATATGGGTCATCGCCGATGGCTACCACAGAATCATGTATTTCGGAGACGAAAGAAGGAGTTTGATAACACCGAAGAGATGGAACTTGCACCTATAACAATGAGTGGTAGCTCAGCTTTGAGGATGTTGCAGGGCAGAGTGTTTGTCTTAGGAAAAAAGGTTGTTGTGGCAAAGAAAGGGAAAGGGAAAAAGAAGGGCAAAGACAGTGAAAAAGGAACTGAAGGTCCTGAAAAACAGAAGCGTAAAAGAGCGCCTAACAAGAAATCAGGTAACGTCGCACGTAAACCTGAAAAGAAGCCTGAGGATTGTTTCAAAAAGAAGTCGATATTCTTTGATTTGGAATACTGGGAGCACAACAAGTTAAGGCACAATCTAGATGTCATGCATATTGAGAAAAATGTCTTTGAAAATTTAATTGGAACCTTACTGGATATTGATTCTAAAACAAAGGATGGCCTTAATGCACGACTTGACTTGGGAGAAATTGGAATTCGATCTAGCCTTCAACCTCATGAAGGTGATAAGGGTAAAACTGAATTGCCGCATGCACCTTTTAATATGTATAAAGAAAAGAAGGAGATTCTTTGTACAGTGATTAAGAATTGTAGGACACCTGATGGTTGTGCATCAAACTTTTCAAGGTGTGTGAACATGAAAGAATTGACATTGACTGGCCTCAAAAGCCACGACTGCCATGTTATTCTACAAGACATCCTTCCTGTGGCACTTTTACACTGTTATCCCAGTAAAGATGTCATGATATTAGTTGTTGAGCTGGCTAATTTCTTCAAGAAACTATGCTCCAAAGTGTTAGATTTCTCTGAGCTTGACAAACTGCAAGAGAGTATTGTGAAGACACTTTGTAATATGGAAAAGGTTTTTCTTCCATCGTTTTTTACTGTCATGGTACATTTAATGGTGCATTTAGTTGAAGAAGCTAAACTTGGTGGCCCGGTGCATTACAGGTGGATGTACCCTCTAGAGAGGTATGCTACTTTGATTGATTTGTTATTTTCCACAGTGCATCTAAGTATATGATTTGATTTATTGTTTCCCATTATGCATATAACATTGTTGTTTTATGATGTTCAGATCATTTGTTTGGCTAAAGTCACTTGTGCGCAATAGAGCTTATCCTGAAGGTTCTATTGCTGAAGGATATACTGTTGAAGAATGCTTGACCTTTTGTTCAAGATTTCTAGAAGGAACCACACGTTTCACAAGAACATCTAGGAACCCTGATCCTTCAGATAATACAAAGGGCATGTACATGTTTGATAGTGTTGGTGAGCCAATTGGAAAGGCTGTCACTATAGGCCAATTGGACGATCAGCTTCTAGTTCAAGCACATCGATGTGTCTTGCGACACTGATGAGCTTGATGATCTCCATAGGTGTGCTTCAATGCTATCTCCTATTTCTTTTATTTTTCACAAGTTGGAAAAAATCATGATGTTATTTGTCTTATTATTACAGAGAATTTGTGGACCAAGAGAAGAGGAAACCGGGTAACTTAAATTTGACGGACGATGACAATGAGGATTTGATTAGTAGACACTTTGCTGACTGGTTGGAACAAAAGGTATAATTCACCTTTAGCATGTTCCTTCATTGTAGTTTCATGTGAACTCAATGTAACCACTCTTACATACAGGTTATACTAGATGATGGATCGGATATCACAGAAAAGATAAGAGCATTAGCCGCAAAACCAAGCAAATGCGGGGTGCGCTATAGTGGCTATATAATTAAGGGTTTCAGGTTTCATACTATCAGTCGCAAGACAGGACGCGTGACACAAAATAGTGGTGTCGTGAACCTTGCTGAAAATGGTGTGTCCTATTACGGTCGGTTATCTGACATCTTTGAATTGTCATACAAAGATTACAAGGTGGTCTTCTTTACATGTGATTGGTATGATGTTCATCACAAAGCTGGTATTATAAGAGATGAGTTTGGATTCACTCATGTGAATTTCTCCCGAAAAATACATACAGGGGAGAAGTTAGAGGATGATCCTTTTGTATTTTCTTCCCAAGTGGACCAGGTCTTCTATATTCAAAATCCGAGAAGTGAGAATTGGAATACCATGGTGAAATTCAAACCTCGTGATATTTTTGACATGGGTGGAGAACCATCTTCAGATGAAACAGAGTAGTCTTTGTGCTTTTAGCTTGTTACTGCAGCTAAGATATAGGTTGAGCACTTGTCATCCATGCTCCTAGGTAGAATTACTCCAACATAATTATTCCAGCTGGGTGGATCTTCTTCAGAATGTATTGTTCCCTATGTGACTCTGTGATGAACGAGCCTATGGTCTTTTTTTTTAATGTGTATGTTCCCTTTTGTTATGAATGAACAGTTGTATGGCTATCCGTTTAGTTCTTTGAATAGTTTTTTAACATTCACGTGACAGTACTACTGCTAAATTTTGGAACCTTCTGATGAAGTGTGCTTCAGGTTCACTTGTTCTGATTGGATGCTTCTTTGTGCTAGTTTAGAGAAAATGAAATTAGTCTAGTCAATATTTCAATAATATTTTGCAAGTGCATGACATCGACTTTGCACGATTGACATCCCAGTTAACCAGAAAAAATTATAGGCAACAAAGATGGAGAAACTGGAAAATCATAAAAATCAGAACGAAGATGGAGAAACTGGAAAATCATAAAAATCAAAAGCAGTAAGGGATATTTGGTGAAACAGTGAAGTGTTACAGTAACTAGTACATTTCTTTTGTTATTCTTAAAATCCTGGGAACGGCCACATATGGCCACTGACATTTGTAAAAAGTTATTTTTTGGGGGAAAATCAAATTTGAAAATGTTTGCGGTCTTGAAAAAAAACATGAATTTGAAAAAAGATTCACACCTTCTGGACATGTTCATGAATTTGAAAAAAAGTTCACCAATTCAAAGAAATATAATCACAAACTAAAAAAATGAATTTAAAAAATATTGATGACCTTTAAAGAGTTTGAGTATTTGAAAAAGTTTCACAAATTTGAAAATGGTTTATGGTTTCAAAGGTTTTTTGCAAAAAATTGGAAATTTTGACAAATTAGGGAACAATTCACAAATTCAAGAAATGTTTGTGAACTTGAAATTATTGTGACTTTGAAAAATGTTAACGGTTTGAAAAAAAATTACGAATTAAAAATTGGGAATTCTAAAAAAAAGTTCGCACATTTGGAAGAACATGAAGAATTAAAAAAAAGACAGAAAGGGAAATAGAAAAATAGAAAGGAAAAATAAATAAAATTAAAACAGTAGGTAAAAAATAAAAGATAAAGGGAAAAAAAGGAAAACCTAGGAAAACATAGTAAAGCTTGACCGAAATAAACTGAAATAAAAGATAACCGACTTAAAAAAACTGACAAGCTTCTGGATGATTCCTAGAACCCAACCATGGAAGCTTTTGGGGGCCTCGAAACCCAGGAGCAAGAGGGACGTTCGCGCTTGTGCTTTAGTTGGGCCGGTCATTTATAACAAAAACACCATGGTGCGAGATGCTGCAACCGGCCACGCCGAGAGTTGGAAATGGTGACGATGGCCCTGTTGGACGCTCGAGCCAGCCACACGATTTGTTGGAATCGGTGTGGCAGGTGTATTTCGGACCAACGTCATTTTTTGCTCCAACCGGAGTTGGATGTGGACTACGACCGGCGGCATGAGATGCTGGAAATGAGTGGCGGCACGGTGCTTCAAGTGAGGTACTACGTTGATCACTGCTACAAGCATAAATGAACACGGGGACTGAGAAGCCTACTCCGTTCGATGCGTCACATTGAAGCAGTGTCGGTCTGCCTGCCCTGGCTACTTAAGCACGACACCAACACTGGCCAATAAACATGTTGAGGAGGAGCCCTCTCCCCTCTAATGAAACTGCTGAGACCAAACCGGACGTCACGGCAAATAGGAGCCACCCCCCTTGCGGAACACGTTTGACTGTTTCGACAGACTGACATCACCGTCGCGCCGCAACTGGCGTGACAAAGGTCGTGAAGGAGGAGGAGCCATCCAGGGTGCCTCGTCCATTACCTCCACATGGTGACGACACATCGTCACACAGCACCCTGATGTCGGCCAAGAGGGTGGCACAGGAGGACGAGCGAAAGGAGTGGCGCAATGTCGAGCCACGTTTGCCACATCGGACGCCGACACCGCATCAATGACCAGCGGGTCTAGATCGGCTTGGAGGAGTTGCTGCACGCTGCCACCCCCGTCGCCGACAGGGCTAGGTGAAGGGATGGCACGCCGGGGCGCGTCCGCAGTCGACACGGCAGCGCGCGGAGGAGTGGCAAGCCCAACTTCGATCTACCACTGCGTTTATTATTTTTATTAAGCTATATCGATATTACTTGGATACATATATTACCCAATGAAGTTTGATATTTTTTGAAAAAAGAACAAAGCATACGGATTTATCCAATAAAGGATACACCTAAAAAAATTATTTATCGATTATGTGTTTTTTAACACATCCATATATGTGATTACTTAGAGCTCCCAAACTATTCACACTTAATTAAATTTGGCATTCCCGGAATATTTTTTGCTTAACAAAATTTGGCGCTAAAGATGTTTTCTTTACCGCGAAAGAGTTCCCACGTCTCTGCTATTTTTCCTCGTCTCCATCTTCCCCACCTCCCCATTATCAACCTCCCGATTACAGTATGCTGAACCTGCGCGCCGCCATTCCCGCACACCGCGCGGTGGCAGCCTCATCCTCAAGCGCGGCCCTCAGTTGCTAGCTCCGCCCGCCGCCGCTAGCTCCTTTCGCCGACGAATACCTTCTTCCTCCATCAACAAGAGGTCGCTAGTTGGAGCCTCGTCGGCGTCCGTCGTCCTCACCATCAGGAAGGCGTGCTCCTCCCGACTTCGTCCTCACAGCCACGAAGCCGCATCCGAGCTGATCTCAGCCTTCACACGAAGCTCTGCCATTTGTCCATCGGTACACTGTTCAGCCTCCACCACGTCAAGCAGGTGATCCCTTAAATCCCATAGCCCCTACAGTTTTATCATTAAATCAACCGAAGTGGCTCCTTCATTTATATGCATCTCAAATCTTGATCCTCTTCTCATTCGTCTCCTTACTTCCTTCATGTAGGCAATGCACTCTAAGTGTTTGTTGAATTGCTTGCTTGCCTAAAAATCAATTCTGACAGATTTTCTTTAAAATATGTGAGCAACTGTTTGGTCCAATCAAAATTTATATGTTAAAAATCAAAAGTAGTACAAGTGGTGTTAGATAGATTGGCCAAATAACCCCACATTCCATTCACGCTGGAGCATAAAACTGATAGTGTTTGGTTCCACAGGCTGCAATGTACTCTGCTATTTTGTAGTATTTTTAGTCTGTCCTATTTCCTACCTCATCTTAGTGCAGTCCCACTATGTTTTAGTTTTGATTCTTGCATCTTAGCTGAAGGGAGGTTTCAATCAGCAGCTCTCATATTTTTTTTTGAGAATGACTACCTGAATTACAATCATAGAGCACATTCAGATAGCATAAGCGGACGCAAGTCTTCTGGCACATCCGCAATGATTAGCGAGTCTCCTTTTCGCCTGCCCCTATCAGCCAACTTGTGGGCTAGTTTGTTCTTGCCTCTTCTAACTGCATTGACTTTGATAGCACTGAAGGTCCCAGCCGTGCTGTTGATGTCACTAACAACCGAGAAGCACGCCGACCTGTTTTGGTTACTCTCGCATAATTCCTCTGCAATCCTGGAGCAGTCTGTCTCAATGATTAGAGATCCGCAATACATCGCCGACAGCGCAGTGAGCCTAGTCAGGATCGCTTGTCTCTCTGCTTCCTCTACTGACGAGCACACAGGCATTGATCTGCTAGCTGAGAAGAGCACCTGGCCCTTATGGTCCCTCGCGACAGCTCCTGCTCAGGCCTGTCCCGTCTCTGCTACGTATGCTGCGTCTTTATTCAGCTTAATCATACCCGCGGGCGGCCGCTCCCACTCATCCGCTTCAGGTGTCCCCTCATGGCCCCGCGCTTACTCTGTTTCAGCAGCCTTCAGAGACCCGTGCATCCCCTCCCCAACCAGCGATAATTTTCTGATTTCTTCCTCGTACCCAACCAGGAATAGCGTCGATCGAGATACTTATTCTCTCCCGTCTTGATGGACACAATTGTCTCACAGGAACCACGCACGCCACAGCAGCAGCAAAATATTGATTCTCATACCTGAATCATGTTTGTCTAGCAGTATCTGTAGCCAATCCTTCCCTGTGTACCAAAACTCTTTTTTAGCCGGGAGCTTCCATTCTTTTCTCATTGCATATCTCAAGGCTCTGCTCTTGGTGCAAGCAATTACCGCATGGTATTCATCTTCGTCACCCTTCCCACAAATTTCACACACACTGTCGTGGACAATGGTCCGTTTGAATTTGTTCTTCTTCATGGCCAGAGTGCACGTTGCAATTCTCCATCCAAATATCTTTATTTGTCTGGATATTTTTACAACAAATAAGCCATACAGTGCTATTTTTTCAGTCAAATATTATTTTTAGGGAAATATACTTATAAACACAGCAGCTCCTTATTAATAATGAATTCAATTAGACATTAGGAATGGGGATTGGGAAGTGTGTACTAAAGATAATGGGCTGGGCGGCTGGCTTCTGCACGTCTCCACAATGTCCAGTTCGACGCTGGTTAGGTCTACTAACTGCTAGTTGGGCTCTGTTTTTTTTCTCAGACCCATCTCTATTATCCTATGGTATACGAGTCAAACCAAAATCTCAAGGTGTGGGCAGTGGCCCACCCTGTCCACCCTCTGTCTCCCCCTGTCCAACATATACCATTTGCTACAACTAGTTTCTATTCAAAAAACTTGTATAGCATAAAGATGCTATTTATCTAGTAGATGTAAGATAAACTGGACTGTGCCATCTGTGACATTGCTGTTACTATTTAGGACTAGACCAACTATGTGAGTTTGTTGGCAGTGTTATGTTATTAGCATTTGGAAGATAACTTTTCTTACACATCTTTTGCGAGGCAAATATAAGAATTGATTGGTTCCAACAAATTTGCGAAATCATATGCATGACCTTGACATATGCTTCGATGCTTGACCTTAACATATGATTTTAACATTGTTTGGTAAAGATATCATGTCGAGGATACCTCGACGGCTTCGAAGCCTAAACATCCCAGAGCAAGCTTCTGAAAGTGTACAACCAGATGAAGAAAATTTACAAGGCCCTCCAGAGATTGATGATCTAGTACCAAAAAAGCCTCCTGAATCTACTAGGAAAATTAAAATAATTTGTAAGCTCAATTTTCTTTTTCAAACACATATCTAGTATGATGTATATGGTCCAGTTATATGCCATTGTGATACTCTTGCATGCAGGGCCAAATGGATATGTGCGACAGATTATAGGGGAATTCCGAGGTAAAAATTTGTCAGAAATACGTGGGGGGGGGGGGGAGATAATTGTGGAGACTGACGGAAGTGGAGTTCCAAATGGAAGGTCGGCTGCCATTCTTGGTCAGCACCTTACCTGGCTTGCAGAAAACTCAACATTTGCACCATTGCATATTCCAAGACGGGACAATGAATTGTTTCTACAAAAACATGGGCAGATGATCACAGATGTGGAGGTAAAAAAATTATAGCACTGTTCAAGACTGTTCCTTTCACATTGCTAATTGTCAATTTTAATATTTGAAGGAGAAATTTAGCTACCCCAATGAGACTAGACAACTTACAAGAGACTGGATCCTATTGAATATTAACAAAAAATGGAGAGTGTATAAGTCTCGTTTGAAGAGTAAATATTTCAAGCGTGACAAGAAGTCTTTGGCTGAAATTGAAGCATGTGTTCCCAAAGGTGTTAATGAACATCAATGGGATACTCTTGTTGGGTTTTGGTGCCAGGATTCACACATGGTAATGTGTTATATTCTCATACTTAATCTGCCGTACATAATTAGTTTGATGACATTAATATTGACTAGATGTGTTGTTTTCCCAGAAATTATGCGAAAAGAACACTGAGTGTGCAAAGAAGCATAAGAATCCACATACAACCGGGAGAAAAAGCCATGCTAGGACCAGAAAAGAGATGGTCAAACTTTTTCTTTCTAAAGATGGCTCAGAAAAGTTTTGTTAGGAAGAAAACTGAACATGTTCTAACAGAAACACTAACAGACATTCTAATTTACTTTGTTGAACAGGAAATTAAGAGCAATCGAAAGGTTAGCAAGATTGAACTATGGGATGAAGCTCATAAGCAGAAGAAGGACGGTGAATACAAAAATGCGAATACAAAGATAGTGATGGTATACTTCTACTTGTGATTAAAGTAAAGGTTTTAATTTAAAACTACTTAGTATAATGAGATGTTTGTATTTATTTCAACAGGAGAAACTGGAAGAAAGAAAGAAAGATAACAATGGGAGCCTTTCATTTAGTGATTATAGAGAAGTATTTAAAAGTGTGCATGGGGAAGAGGCAAAAAAACTTCGTTGGTATTATGGTGATAAGTATTGGAGCGAAATAAAAGTATCTCAGGGACTGACTTTTGTTCAGCATCCTGAGAAAGAAGGAAACGTTCAATTTAGACTGCGGGCACTAGGAGATAATGTAGAAAATGTGACAGATGAGTTGGCTATGATCCGTTCGTTCCTGAAGCGAAAATTCCCCACAGAGGATTTGAGAAATGAATTTGTAACTGCGGGAAGTGATGAAGTTAGTATCTAAACCACACCTCTTTCTGCAGAGATAAAAATATGAGTATTAATATACTATTATCCTATTCTTGTTTCAGGTTGATCTCAACAAAAAAGTTGTTGGCAGTGACCTCCCAAATGAATCACATAACGAAGCAGAAGAATATGCTCCATTGAGTGCTATGCAGGTGATGTAATAGTTTCTTCACTAATAAATATTCTACTGAGAGTGGCCTTTCAAGACCCGGGTGCCTAGACACCCTCATATCCAGACTGTCTGTGCAAAGAGCGTCGCCTAGAGATATGTGCCACGTCCAGTAATTAGCAGGTCTAGGATTTACTAAGCGCGGGGAGATAGAAATATTTAAAACGAAAATAGGCTAGACCCACACTGTTCATCATAGGCAGAATCCACCTAGCCTGTGACCGGCCAGTCTAAAACTGAATTGACATGTCAGCCTGCTATATACAGGAAATATAAACCCATTGGCCCGTTTCTTGAACAGGCGAAAAGAAATCTCGCCTTTCGAACCTGACTATATCGGCCAGTCTAAAAGTGTATATATGCTGTAGACCTTTGCATAATCTATATTCTAAACGCTTTACTACCCTCCGAAATGAAACAAGAAGGCGTTGATAATATTTTGATATGCAAACTGAAAGGGCGCTGATGTAGAGACCCTGGGCCCTGCTTTCTTCTGACCATCCTAAGTAATACGTGGCGGGATACATCTCCATGCGATACAGCGCATGCACCGTCCATTGGTTGTCGCTTCAATCTTTTTACTCTGTGTTGTCACTTCAATCTTTACCAGATTGACCTCCTATCGCGCCTACTCCCATGCACTGCCTGACCTCCTAACTGACCTACGCTTCCTGCTACAGCATAGGAGCGCCGCTGTTTGTCTGAATAAATTGGTTGATTAAATGGCCTGACACTGCAAATGCTCTGCTCCTGAATAGACGCTAGCACGAATCTTACTGTCACTAAGCGGAATAGACACCTTTTCGAGATTCTACTTCATTCTCATACTTAAACAATTGTTCATCATAAGTTGCAGGAACTACATTCTAGCGACTGAGCGAACCAAAGAGTGTTACACCGGTTTATCGTTACCACAAGAAAAAATGGTTGCTAAGGATAAATCAAGGGTGTGCAGAATTAACTTTACCGAACAAGACTAACCAGGAATTGCATCCTAGCAATTGCGCAAGAACCAAAGAGGGTTGCACCAGCTTATTTTCACCACATGAACACACAGTTGCTAAGGTGTGTGTGCACGCGTGCATAAATTTCTGTTGTGTTATCAAACAATGTCTATGTTTTCTATAAGTTTACTATCACCTAAACTGAACCTCAACTGTAGAAAGCACATGATGGTCCTGAAGCAAAGAATGGTCATGCTGAAAATAACAATGCGACCAAGCAAGGTGGTCCTGAACCAAGTGTGCAACTTCATCGCATCACTAAGCAGGTATATTATATATATCTGAATGACAATGGTTAGAATAGTTAGTTGGTCTAATTCCATGTGCAATCATCCCTTTCTGCTTAAAGTGAAATCTTCCATGTGTTGTGATAATGAATGCTTCATTTCTTGAAAAAATAGGATAAAATGAAAGTTTTTTTGTTTTCGTTGAACCCGAGAAGCAAAGATAAATTTGTGGCCGAAGGAACTTTAGTGAGTAGAGATAAAACATACGTGGTTGGAGGAAACATGCTTGGAGAGCAATATGTAGCGGTTTCTGTTTGTGCTGTTTCCAAAATTTGAAAATCAGACACTGGTTAGACCATATGGACAATTGCAAATAGTAAGGGATGCTATTGGTCATGTTATTGCATGGCCTCTATCACATGTAAGTACACTTCCATGCAATCATCATATGCTCCAATGTGCGTGCTTAAGGCTTTATATTTAGGAAGATTCTGTGTGTGTTTAGGTAAAAAACCAAAATTAACCACTCCTGCACAACCTCAAAACAAGCCACCAAACGCTGGTATGGAACATCATCAAAGTAAATTTGTTCTCACACTATTCTTCAAGCTATGTTCTAAAATTTTCTCTGTTATCTTTCTTTTTCAGGGTAGCTCAAGATTTAGAAAAGGAGTGCATTGCAGGAGCCATGAGCAACTATAGAAGAATTAGTATTTAGATGGACAAATATTATGTATTATATAAAGATTTTATCTTTAGAGGAAAACTTAGTTCTACTTTGTATGATCTCTTCTTAATTATTTGCATATTTTATATGAAGATCTGATTTGATTCAGTTGTGAACCAAAAGTGTTTGTTCCTACTAAATGAAATTGTGCTAATGGGATTGTTGTGGATACAATTGGCGATATGGGTGGATCCCTTCATATAATGATATTGATTGCTTATGAATGTGATTGGTGATATGGTGGATGCTTTTATATAACAATATTTGTTGATCATTCTGCACAAGCATATGGCATGATAAAGTTACTGGATTTGAAATGGCGAAGTACAAATTTGGAATGAATCAAATATTATTTAAAATAAAATATTATGTGGTTAAAAAAACCTTTTGTATATTTAGAGATGAATATAACGTCTGTACATAGCGTGCATAGGAATGGGCCTAGGACCTATGGCGATTTAAATGGCCCTGTTAGTAGAGACGTACGAGCACATGTAGCACAACGACTCTACATGTCTAGAGACGCTTTTGAACGTCCAAATATAGCGTGTCATAACTAGAGACGCCTTAGGACGTCCCAATATAGCGTCTCATGCCATGTACAGACGCTTAGCCAGCGTGTCTATATGTTTTGAGACGGTCCGTGAGGAGACACTCCAAAGACGCTTTACTAAGTCGATTCTATGGTTGCCTAGAGATGAAATAACACGTCTCTAGGTATGGAATATGACGTCTCTACAGGTAGTTTTTGTTGTAGTGATGACTGCCACGTGATTATGACGCAACTGCTTCCGGTTGCATTGAGGGGGCTTCTACCGGATAACGTTCGATTAGCCATTGTGAAGCTATGTGCATTCCTCAATGCAATCTCTCAGAAGGTAATCGATCCAGAAATCATACCAAGGTTAGAGAATGATTTGGTGCAATGTCTTGTCAGTTTCGAGTTGGTGTTCCCACCATCCTTCTTCAACATCATGACGCACGTCCTAGTTCACCTATGCGAAGAGATTAGCGTTTTGGGTCCTGTATTTCTATACAATATGTTCCCCTTTGAGAGGTTCATGGGAGTCTTAAAGAAATATGTTCATAACCGTGCTAGGCCAGAAGGAAGCATCTCCAAGGGCCATGAAAATGAGGAGGTCATTGTGTTTTGTATTGACTTTATTCCTGACCTTAAGCCGATTGGTGTTCCTGAATCGCGACATAAGGGCAGACTGGATGGAAAAGGCACGCTAGGAGGGAATCCAAAAATATGTATGGACGGACATTCTCTTACTGAAGCACACTACACAGTTCTACAGAATTCCGCCTTGGTGGCTCCGTATATGGACAAACACAAGAATTTTCTACGCTCCAAACACCCGGAGCGGTCTGATGACTGGATTACACGTGAACAAACCAGGAGTTTCGCCGGCTGGTTGCAGACACGTACCATGCATGACGCCTCTATTGAAGATGACCTGAACTCGCTGTCCCAGTTACCATCTTCGAATATAATGACTTTCAAAGGGTACAAGATAAATGGGAATACATTTTACACGATCGCCTAAGATAAGAAGAGCACCAACCAAAACAGTGGTGTCCGCTTTGATGCAACAACCAAGACGGGAAAGGAAACATATTATGGTTACATAGAGGAGATATGGGAACTTGACTATGGACGTGGTTTGAAGGTCCCTTTGTTTCGGTGCAAATGGGTCAATATGACACGAGGCGGGGTAACGGAAGACCCGCAGTATGGAATGACAACAGTGAATCTCAACAATCTTGCGTATGCAGACGAACCATTCGTCCTAGCTAATGATGTGGCACAGGTTTTCTATGTGAAGGATATATCTACCAAGCCGAGAAAAAGAAAAGATAAGGAAGCGAATGCATCATACGATGAGCCAAAGCGCCACATAGTTCTTTCTGGGAAGAGAAACATCGTGGGAGTGGATAACAAGACAGACATGTCAGAAGATTATGAAAAGTTTGATGAAATTGCTCCACTCACAGTGAATATTGACCCGAGCATCCAGTTAAATGATGAAGATTTTCCATGGCTACGGCGCAAAGGGACACACGCGAAGAAAAAGTTTCACACCCAAAGATCTGGGATGTGATCGGCTTCACTACCATCACTTTCTTCTGTGTTTCACACCCAGGAGGGAATCTCTATAATAGTTAGGGGAGTTATGTGTTTTGGCATTTGAAACGCGAAGAAATTTTATGTGCAAACAAATTCTTTCATGCATTTACTGATTTTTTCAGCTAAATGACCCTGAAATTGAAAAGCATTTCAAATGAACTCAGAAAAGGTTGAAAGTTGGCATGGTATCATAATTTCACCCACATAGCATGTGCAAAAAAGTAGAGAGGGTTACCGCAAAAACTGGATGCACTTTGTGTACAAAATGGACAATGTCTTTCGAAGTATCAGGGTTTCGGACGAAAACTCATCCGTTACGAAGGCATTTTATTTTTTAAATAACCTAAGCATTACCAAATTGAATATAATGATAAAACACACTAATATTAAACAATAGAAAAAAGAATCACTGAAAAATCTATTTTCAAAGTTAAGTTATTCACAAACTAGTGATTCACACAAATTTCAAATAATTCAAAATGTAAACTATTCAAATTTGTAAACTACCGGCAGTAATAGAAAGTTTGTAATTTTTTGTACCTAAAGCAAAAATATTCACAAAGAAACTCTAAATACAACAAAAAACAACTCAAAAATAAATAAAACAAAAATAAATAAAGCAAAAATAAATAAAGCAAAAATAAATAAGAAAATAAAAAAGCCCGCCTACTGCGCCACAGCGGCCTGCATACGACTAGAAACCCGACCTGTTGTTGGGCCAGGATGCAGGCCCGCAAAGGCCCAATAGGCCCACAGGGCAGCATAGAACAGGTAGGCCCACAAGGCCTGCAATAGAGAGGAGCTCGAGACAGCTGCCGCTGCGGGGCTTATAAGCAGGTGCGGGCGCCCTTCGGCTAGCGAGGTGGGACTAAACTTGCCCGCACCGCACCTGCGCCACCGCACCCCTTTAGTACCGGGTCGTGGCTCCAACCGGTACTAAAGGGGGGGGTCTTTAGTACCGGTTGGTACCACCACCCGGTACTAAAGGTGTGCGCTTCCCGCCGCTTCGCCTGGCCAAAACAGACCTTTAGTACCGGTTGGTGGCTCCAACCGGTACTAAAGGTGGGTTCTATATAAGAAAACACTTCAAAAAAAATCGGCAGTTCGTTCTCCCTCTGCTTCTTCTCCTCTGCCCCGTCGCCGCCACCCCTCGTCGCCGCCCCCGTCGCCGCCCCTCGTCGCCGCCCTCGTCGCCGTCCCCGTCGCCGTCGCCGCCGCCCCAGTCGCCGTCCCCGTCGCCGTCCCCTCTGCCTCGCCGTCCCGTCGCCTCGCCGTCGCCCGCGCTGTGAGCCCCTCTCCTCCCTCCAATCGAAGCCACCGCGCCGCCGGCGCCGTAGGGTGCACACACGCACGCGCACGCACACACACACGCGCGCGCGCACAGACACACAGGCACACAGAAACACACACACGATTCTGTTTTTTCTGTTTTTTATACAAATGTTTTAGATGAATTAATTAATTAATTAGATTAATGTCAAATAATATATAGAAATGTTAGAAATGTTAGAAATTTTACAAATGTTAGTTTTATCTAGATGAATTCGATTAATTTCAAATTGTTATAGAAATGTTAGAAATGTTATAGAAATGGTAGTTTTTAGTTTCTTATAATTTTAGTTATAGAAATGTTAGCAATTTTTCTGATTTTTGGTTATAGAAATATTAGAAATGTTAGTTATATATGTAGAAATGTTAGAAATTTTAGAATTAGTTTTAGCTAGATGAATTAGATTAATGTCAAATTGTTAGACGACGATCGATGTTTTTTTCAGTTTCTTATAATTTTAGTTATCACAATCCAATCATTTAAAAAATGTTACTTTTTGCGGGCATATAGTATTTGTTCTCGACGATGCCCGGCCCGCATCCTCGCCGTCGACCCGTTTGCGACGACGTCCGGCTGACCCATGTCCGGGATTGGGCTCCGCCGGGCTGGCACTGGGAGGTGCTACCTGGAGGGGCGCGCCGCTTGGTGAGGAACCCGGCCTCGGGTCCCGTCGTCGACCCTGATCTCCTTTGGTGGCGTTCGCGTGGGCCACATTCGGTGCAAAGGGAGCCGGCCCCGCCGGAGGTGGTGCGTCGTCGTGTCAGGGAGGAGGACGAGCACGTCCATCGCTACATGGCTGCTATGGACGTCAGGTTCTCCAATACCTGGCAGGTTCTTTGGGCAGATGACCGGAGATATGATCCTGTGATGGTTCCTTGTCTTTGGGTGTCCACCGCCCGCGCCCCAGGAACCGCGAGTGGCCTAGATTCTTCTATAGTATTCGATCTTTATTAACTACCTAGCCAGTGATGTATTCGAGATTATATATTATTTGAGACGATGTATTCGAGATTATATATTATTCGAGACGATGTATTCGAGATTATATATTATTCGAGACGATGTATTCGAGATTATATATTATTCGAGACGATGCATATTATGTACTATATGATTCAGTTTTTCCTTATTGATTGCATCCATGCATTGTAATTTGAATACTAAATTGTTTTATATTTCTTCTGTATTAGTTAAATAAAAGCTATGGCGGACAATACCGACGGAGAGGGAGAAGAGGCCCTGTTCGAGATCATACGCAGCCCTAGCAGGCCAGATGATCTGAATGAAGCAAATGACGGCTCCCAATATCTGAACAATACCGGGGAGGGTGATGATAAGATATTCGATCTCGACGACCGAGCTGATGAAGTCATGAACTATAATTATGATTATGATGATGCAGACAATGATTATGATGACGAATACAATGTTGATCTTGAAATAACAAAGACTACCGGCGAGGTATATTTATATAAGCAGGCATCTAGTGATCATCACTTGTTTTTTTATTTGAAGATATATTAACGAATCGATCTTTCTTCTTTCAGCCCTCCGGATCGAGCAAATATGCTTCTACAGACAGCAGGACAAAGCGCGGCCCGAGCAAAAAGTTGAAGGAGGGTGTAGAGTACAACATCGATTCCATCAAAGCTAGTGGCGAACCCCTCACGCCTAAGAACATTGCGAGCAAGTTTGTTCATCAGTGCGGAGTTCTTGTGAAGGACCAACTCCCGATCTCCATTCAAGAATGGAAAGAGCCAAAAACTAAACGCCCAGATGTTACTTGGGTCGACGACAGAGCAAAACAAAAGCTTTGGGAATCTCTGATGGAACATTTCACCCTACCAGATTATTTCACTGATGCAGATGTGTAGAAAGTCAAGGACGCTGCTCTTAAGAAGATGGCAATTACATTCAACACCCACAAGAAAACTGTATGGGCCAACTACCTCGCTGCAGAAAGGAAGACTCCAGAATTCAAGGGAACACTGGAGAAGCAAAGAGAACACTGGCCCGCTTTCGTGAAATTCAAGGAATCAGAATTATCTAAGGAACGGTCGAGAAAAAACAAGGCCAATGCCGCAAAAAAGACGCAGTTCCATAGGCTGGGTCCAGGTGGCTACGCGGTGGCAATGCCTAAGTGGGATAAGTCTGAGCAAGAGATGGAGGATGCAGGGGTCACTCCGGTTACTAGGAGCTGGCCCCCCAGGTGCAGAACTTGGTTCTATGCGCATGGGGGGCGTTGGACCCGAAGACAGGCCTGGTTTCGAAGAAGGCAAGTCTAAACGGAGCAGAACAAAAGTTACTTGACGGAATAGAAGATGCTCGAAAGGGGGTGTTCACGCCCAACAGAGAGAACGACGAGCTTACGCGCGCCCTGGGAAATCCTGAACACCCGGGAAGAACACGAGGCAAGGGCGTTATTCCCTGGTATGAGGGCTTTTCGGAATGGAACGACGACTACAGGACCCGTGCAAGAAAGAAGATGGAGGAGGAGAAGAAGAGGAAGCTGGAGGAGGAGCAGAGGAAGCAGGATGCGGAATGCCTTCAAGGTCTAGAAGCAAGGCACGCGGACTTGGCACTCAAATTCCAGCAGCAGCAGCAGCAGATCGAGTCACTTAGCCAGGAAAGGGGGGCTCAGCAGCGGCAGCAGCAAGCGGACGATCATCCAGCATTGGATAGCACCGTCCCATCCATGCCGAGAAGCAGCGTTGGTTCCGCCCCGGGCGACGCACTGCTGGATACATACCCTGTGGATGACATCATAGAGAACACTAACTGTGAGCTACACTACAAAACGAAGAACATATCCATGAAGGTGGCGAACGCCGTTGCTTTTACAATTAGCCCCGAAGCAACCTTCCATTGCGCCCCGATTCCAGAGGGCTATGCTCGTGTCTTGGTTGATGAGGTGGTGGGCCCATATTCGGGGCTAGAGCTTGACATTCCTGGAGGTGACGATGAGCAAACACTGGGAGAGGCCATACATCGTTTCATCCTATGGAAAAAGGATTGCATCATCTTTCGAAGTCCACCGACACCGCGTCTGCCGACTCCTCCTTGAAGTCCGCCACCGTGTCAGCAGACTCCCGCTCCTCCAAGTCCGCCACCGTGTCAGCCACACCTCCTGCTTCAAGTCCGGCACAGCGTCAGGCCACACCTCCTGCTTCAACTCCGACACCGTGTCAGGCCACACCTCCTGCTTCAAGTCCGACACAGCGTCAGGCCACTCCTCCTGCTCCAACTAAGCCACGTCAGCCGTCTCCGCCGCCTAAGCAATCGCAGAAGAGACACGCCTCAGCTATGGTGCGTAGCGGTACGAGTCAAGGTAGTACAGAAAGTACAGGCGGAGACAAGCGATATAAATATGGTCCAAGCGGCCTCGCTCCTCTTCCTCAGAGGCCTTACGACATGACTGAGGAGCAAAACGATGCAATAGTGCGGGCCGAAGTGGACGCTCATTTTCGGCCGCCGAGGGAGAAAGTGCCTGAGGAAAAGATTGACCACTTCATTCGTATGGCTAGACCACCAGCTCCCAAGGCTGTTGACTCAGACTATGAGCGCCAAATCAAGAAGGCACATCGAGCATGACTACAGAAAGAAGCGAGCTCGAGCTCGAGCCAACAAGCAGCTGTCAAAAAATGCGGGAAAACCGTGCCCCAGCTGGGAGAACAGGAGGCGCAATCGACCCCCCGCTTGTTGTGCCAACAACACATGAGAGTATGCGCGCCCAATATTATTGTGGGCAAACCGTTTACGTTCCCGAGCTGGGCGATGTGGTAATAACCGAGGAGCATATAATGCAGGCTGAAATGCTCAAGATCACTGTTGAACAACTCCTCGAGATCGAGCCCATGCCTCCACTTAGAGAGGAGGAAATAAAACGGAAATATGTCCGGGGCCAACCTTTGGTCGAGCCCGAGGAGGTCAAGAACCTCCCAACGAGAATGTATGAATTGCATGATTGGTACATGAAAATTACCAAGATTTCCAATCGAGAGTCCCTCATGGTACAAGTCGAGGAAGATCATTACTTCCATAAGAAAGCTCTGGCCATTGAGTATTCAGAACTATTTCAGTTATTCAATCAAGATGCACTCGACAAATCTATCGTCAATTGCTATTGTGTATAAGTGATTTCTTTCTGTAATTTAAGTCTCAAGCTAGCTCTAGTGCTCATTGATTAATCATTAATTACCTGTAATTATATATCCTCACTATATATTCTTTTCTGTGGTATTATGCAGGATGAAGATGTATGAAATGAAAAAAGCTGGACGCTATGGCATTGGGTTCATTGACCCAAATACCGTTAATGAATACACATGGAAATTGGAATGGTGTAGACAAGATGTAGAGAAATGCATGCTAGAGTTCTTGAAGCGCCTCAATAGCAATGTAGATATAGTACTTCCTTACAACTTCGAGTGAGTCACACTGTCTTGTACTACAAATTCTGTTTTTGCTTACTAGCTAGATGTTAATAAGTGTATAGGGTTTAGGGTTATAGTTGATTAGTGTTATGCACATGCCTGCTTAATTTATACGTGCAAACGTATGCGCATGCAGCTTCCACTGTATCTTGTTAGACATTAAAGTTGACGAAGGAAAATTTGAAGTACTGAACTCACTACTTAAAAAAATAGTGACTACAGCATCGTGAAGGGGATAGTCGACAGATTATTTCAATCATTATTAACTATATCTCGGCCTATTTAGTTCGTCATTTCCTGATATGAACTATTTTTAATAACCCCTTTATTAATTTTCTTTGCCGGCGGGCAGGGCTTGGGCAAAGTACATCAAGATGACTTCAGGAAAATGGCGACAAAAGCTATGTTGGTATCGACCCAAGGTAAGTAATTAAGTAGTACTAGCTAGCTAGCTACCATCTCTTTAATTCTTGTTTCAATACCATTAATTAATTAACATGCTTGATTAATTATTATCTGATTAAATACTATTGTCGTAAAGGCCCTGAAGCAGGCGCCGGGGACTAAAGTGTGTGCATACTACGTTTGCGAGAACATTCGCATGATGGCGTCCGAAAGGAGCAGATCTGATAGACAGGACTGGGTACGTTTGCCAGAACACTATTCACAAATCTTACATGATTGTCGATATCTAGTCACACAACTAATACACATGCATATTGATCTCCTTCTTAACAGTTCAAAGAGGTGCGGGACAAGCTCCTATCAGAGGAGCGCATACGAGCACTTCAAGAGGAAATAGCGGGATTTTTGCTCGACCAGGTCATAGATCCCAAAGAAGAATACTATTACCCGCTACCGCCCCATGAACCACTTGTCATCGTGCTCCGAAGGCACCAAGGCAACATGTAGGAGAAATTGTATATATATATATATATATACATGTGTATGTGTGAATAATTAATGGTGGTTGTGAGACATTCGATTATATATATATGATCAGTTCTACGAGAAAATCTATTTATATATATGCATAACGTGTACAATATGTAGTATCGTAAAATACCAGCAAACAAAAAAGAATTAAATGGAAAACACAAAATTAATGAAAAATAAAAATTAAAACCAAAACCCCCCCAAACATTTAGTACCGGTTGGTGCTACCAACCGGTACTAATGGTCTACCAGCACCCGGGCCTGGCTCGTGCCACGTGGTGGCACTTTAGCGCCGGTTCGTGCCGAACCGGTACTGGGGGGGGGGGGGGGGGCTTTAGTCTCCACTCCATAGTGCCGGTTGCAGAACCGACACTAAAGGCCCTTACGAACCGGTGATAAAGACCTGTTCTGCACTAGTGCTCCAAGAGTAGACCCTCATAGGCCGGGGCGATAGTGTAGCGCTGGTTTTGGAGGCACACTTATCTTTCAAGGGTTGACGCGCACACTGAAACAGTGATTTTCGACTTCCAAGGAATGCCTAGGGAGGGCGGAGCCCCGGGGTGTCTTCTCTTTTTTCTTCTTACTTCTTGGTAGGACAGGGTCCTGGTGCTGCTACTATACGTGTTATTGCATAACTGCAACTTCATTGAGTGGGCGAGGTTTGTCGTAGTAGAGTCCATCGTGAAATTGTTCTTTTTTCCTTATTTTCTCCGGGGCAATCTTTGTTCTTCTTATTCTATTAGTCCTTTTAGTATCATGCTAATTCCTTTTCCTTATGTAATATTTTTACACATAATGCATGAAACACGCTCATTATATAAAGAAACGCATGATCCATGTACTTAAAGTCTATTGGTTAGCAAAGAAACACATAATCCATGTGCTTCAAACTTATTGGTTGCAAAGAAACACATAATCCATGTACTTGAAGCCTATTGGTCGAGACATCCACCCATGGATTGATGACATGGTATAGCCTATTGCTTTTTTGTTTGAGATGGACAATGGCGTTTTTTTTTTTGACATGGACATGACCTACTACTTTAGTGCTAGTGGAAATAAATCACGTTCACCGTCCACACCAAACAAAAATATGTATTTCCTCAGATTCCTCTTTTCCGTCACGCCGCTGCTGGCCGGTCGTCTACACTATGCCTTCTGTTCTCGGTCCGAATTTCAGGTTGCCGGAATTTTCGGTAGCCCCAGGAAAATTTGTTACCACCCAATTGTTTTGAATTTATTTACAACAGCACAATGTCAGATAGGCCATAGGCGTCGTATGTATACGTTATGCCAACCAGGCACTTGCCTTAGTGGTAGGGAGCTTGACCTAACATGGTCACGTCACTGGTTCTATTCCCCGTTTTGTAAAATAAAATAAAGTATTTTGCGTTTTTTTTGCGCGTGACGTATTTTTGCGTTATCCAAAGCTTATTAAAAATGAAAGTTGTGGTGCGGGAGTACAAGTCAAAGTCTCAACCTTTTTTCCCCTAAAAAACCCTCAACCTTCTAATACTGGGCGTGCTGATCGACTACTTGAATAGAAAATACTTCGTGTATGCAATGGGTTAAACGAAAATATATATGGACGTTAACAAAATAGAATTCCAAAGTCATTTGGCGAAAACCCCGGATTTTTAGAACAGGGTATGCGCACCCCCCCCCCTCCGACCCCGGTCCCTATAAAACCAGAATAAAAAAACATTGGTCTACACCCATGCAAGGATCCGACATCATCTAGTAACGCTCCGCACCCGGCACCCATGGTGGAGCAACGTCGCAGGAAAGGCTCCAGACGACGCGGAGCCGCGTCCAGCTGTCGCAAGGACACTTCACCGTGGTGGAGATCGTCGCAGGCCACTGGTGGGGGACTACTACTCCGTGGTGGAGTCCGTGATCGAGGCACTCCTCCACCCTTTAGTGAACCAGTTGCGCCGGACGTTGCATCCTCTCCACCCGGTTTGTTGCCTACCACTATAGCTGCTAGCCGCCAAGCCTGACCCTTCGACAGGATCATGGAGATGACGACAGTCGTGGTGGTGCTTCGTCCCCGAGCTCCTCCCCTAGACACAGCCAACATCTCTCCACTAGAGGAAAGAAGAATTTGTAATATGTCCGATGCATTTGTATAGCTAATTTCTATGATATTTTGTACAACTAGCATTTATCTATAGCCCAGTTTTTTTTATATCGGCTAATCTGTACCTAGGTTTAACCGTCTTATGCAACTAGCAAGGTGGACGCCCTTATTAGAACTGTTGAGGACACAAGCGAAGTTTTATTTCTGTTTTTGAAATGATTCATGTGTAGAATACCATCACTTCCATGGATTGATACCGTGAATTCTCATCGAGGAAACTTTTTTACTTACTACAAACTCTCGTCGACATCATGCAATGCGAGGTTGAAGAAGAAGTCCGACCACACCACGTCATGTATGTGTGGCACTTCGCAAGCGCCGACCTGGTCGTGACCAACAGCGTGGTCGATATCGACCGAAGATGTCGACAGTGAGGGAGATAGTTGGAGACGGTGTAGCAGATCTATTTTGGCAGCCAGAGTGGGATGAGGATGATGAATTAGTGTTCGGGATGAACGGACGGTGGAGGTTATTTAGTTAGGGTGTAACGTCGGAGGAGGCTAGCTAAGCTAAACCACCTCCAATGCTTTTTTGGTTAAAATAAGTGGAATAACATTCTAGTTAAAGCATTGCATATAAATTACATATTTTTCATAGCAAAACACATTCTATTTAAAGCATAGTAGATAAATTGCATATAAATATATTCCAGGTAAACCATTCTAGATAAATTACATATAAATACGATTCTTGTAAACCATTGAAGATAAATTGCATATAAATACAC
This sequence comes from Triticum aestivum, assembly GCF_018294505.1. Taxonomy (NCBI): domain Eukaryota; kingdom Viridiplantae; phylum Streptophyta; class Magnoliopsida; order Poales; family Poaceae; genus Triticum; species Triticum aestivum. Next base: position 579,491,644 of record NC_057802.1, on the reverse strand, counting down.
TCCACATAACATCCCATTTAAATCATTCCAGATAAATTGCATCTAGATACTAAACTAATCACAGGATAAATTGAATTGATAACATTCCAGTTAAAGTAATACTAAGTTTTACTACTACTCTAATCGTCGGGCGATGGCGAGGGATCCCACCCCGCGCTTCTTAACATAGCCTGATACGGAACCTTCGTTACCTCTAGGCGCATAATTTTACGGCAAAGTGTCGCATACCCACTAGACCCGGTATGTTGGGTCGCCCGTCGCTTCTTCAATGTGGTTGTGTCCTTCCGCAATTGTCGTCGCCAAACATTGGCCTCTAATCCTCTAGCTAGGCGGCAAGGTTCGGCCGAGAAGGTGGCGGTGGCGACGGGAAGGACTCCTTCACGTAGTCCTGGGCAAGGCTTGCCGGCGGAGGCAGCGGTGGCGCCAACACACTTATAGACACCCCCTTACCCTGCTTGGATGTTTACATGATGGTCGCCACAGAAGCGGGAAGGACTTCTCCACGTGATCGTTGTCATATCCCAAAATTTTCAAATTAGGATGTGAACATAGCAAACACTTGCATATGATGACTTCGGTGCATTTTGAAGAATTTTGGAATTAATTTGACTATTCTAGGAACCCTAATTAAGTTTGAGATATATTTAATAGTCATATTAAGTCCATTTGGATAAAATGTATTTTAAAAAAATGAATCAGGGTTGGAAATGTTTTCCCTATGATCCATACAAGCCCTAGTTTTTTTAGATTTTTCATGAGTTCAAAGGATTTGAACTATTATGAAATTGGGCTGGTTAAAATTCAGTTCAAACCGTGGGTCAAAAAATAAAAACAAAACAAATAGAAAAGAAAAAGAAAAGGTGAAAGAAGCCCAACCAACCCATCAGCCCAGCTAAGCTGACCTGGGTTATCTCTTACCCGGGCCCCTTACTTGTGCAATTACTTTGTGATAGCCTTAGTGCTTCAATTTATAGATCTTGCTATCACATGCTTGTTTATCTTCCTTAGTATAAGTTGTTTGTGCACATAGTTGAGCCTAGTATATTTAGGTTTTGTGCTTGACAAATTAAACACTAATTTTATACAGCATTTATTCAAGCCTAAACTGTAATTATTTTAAAGCGCCTATTCCCCCCCCCCCCCCCCCCCACCCACCTCTTGGCGACGTCCACATCCTTTTCAAAGAATCCATAAATACAAATATCAGTAAATAATCATGTAATAATATACTTCCAGATTGGATACACTAGACATGATACATAATGAAGGTATAGTCATGAATTCTATAAAATAGGATACATTATTAGTACGACAATTTAATTAAGAAATGGGAACTTAACTAGAACCCTAGATAGAATGACCTGTAGTTTGTACCCTACTATAAATCCAAAGTTGGAGTTCTTGCACAGGTAACATAGATGTAATTACATCAAGAGGACAAAATGAACAACACGTATAAATCTAGACGCACGTCAAATCTTAGAGGGGGTGGGTGGGGCAGGAGGAAGAGAGCACTTGGTCATTTAAGATTAGGTTTTGGGGTAGGCGGAGAAGGTTTGCGGACGTTCCAGCTTCAAGTTTGCCGATCATATGTCGTATGCCAGAGATGGAACCATACTCCGCCAGGATGGCACCGGATCTGCAGAAGAAGAGAGGAAGGAGGGAGCGGCGTGACTGAGGTTGCGGGAAATGTTGTGAATCAGAGGTATTTAGGGATGTTGGGGAAAGTTGAGCGTGACATTTAAAATTGCTGGAGGGAACAAAAAAATTGAGGGAGTGAAAACTTTGGAGTGGTCAGGATTATTGAGGTAATGATAATGACAAACTTTTATGAAATTGGTGGGAACAATTTTATAAAATATGTAAGCACTTTCATATTTCTTTGGTTATACTTTCAAAAACATGATTGAAATGCAGTTTTAGGTTGTTGTACGATCGAATTTCATGGGTATATAGTGTACAATATTTTTTGGTATTTATAGGCCATTTGCATTTTTCTTAAAATATTAAACCCACCAAAATATGGCTCAAAAAAGTGAAATTTGAATGAGGTCTTATTATGGGTGAATAGGAATCTGAATAAGTATCTCAAGAAGTGGCAACAATTTGGTTGTGCTTCCCTTTGAAGAGGATAGATCTACCATGATGTGTGTTATTAACGATTTGATGTAAGACGGTTGCAAAACAATAAGCAATGGTTTGGATCATGTATTATATCATTGATGGTGACATAATAATCTAACATTGTCTAAATTTTAGATACTTGTATCTAATTTGCTTGTATTTAGGCACCGATTGTATTTTTGCATTTTTCACAAAAAAATTGAATCAAGCCTAAATATGGTCCAAAAAATTAAAATTTGACATGGGTTCTTATTATGGGTGTATTGGGATATGAAAAAGTCTGACAACAAATGACAACTGTATGGTTGTGCTTTTGCCTTGAAAAGGGTGGATCTACCAAAATGTGTTCTTTATGAGTAATTCGATGTAAAAGGTCAGCAATGAATAATGCTTCTCTTTGCGTTCAAACTAAAGTCTGAATCTTTTGAACAGAACAGTTGTAATCAATGACAGGTGGGACACACATCTACGAAAAACATGAAATGTCTTTTTAGCTAATCTGAGTTTGTGTTTTGCCTTTGCAACCTCTACATGTCATATGGCTGCAACCACACAAATGACAGACTCTGCTAGATTTCTCTAAGTGGTATACATGCGAACAGGCGTCCCTTTAGTATTTCATAGTACAGGACAAACGCCATCCACAAGCCGGCCCAGGAGACCACTTCATATGTGCTGGGAAGCAAGAAGTAGAAGCCACGCGGCTATACAAATAATATCAGAACACCGTGAACGCAGCAGCAGCACCAATCCAGCATGTCAAAGATCCCCTGAATACAACATCACATCCACCATACATATAATAGAACCGACGAACAGCAGTTTTCTTATGCTTCCTCTCTACTAATAGGGATCAAGTCAATTAAACTAAGCAGCATCTTCACTGTGCCAGCGAGACAGACCAGCATATACAACTATTCTTGTCAAGGGACTCGTCAGGATACGAAATTCGTCCACGGGATTTGAAGCATGAGAGAGCAGGGGCAGGGCGACGCGCCTAGCTGTCGTCCGCCCTATACAGGGGCGGCGGCAGGCCCACGAACATACCGATGATGTCAACGTAGAGCAAGGCGGCGGCCCGGACATACTCGTCATACGTGTAACTCTTGATGATTTTGCCCGTGTCATAGACAATGTAGCCACTGAAGATGAGTGCCGCCAGCGCGCCATAGATCATGTGAGAGAGCTTGCCCGGCGGGAAGAGGATCTGCATATTTAAACAAGCCATGGTCAGTATTGATTGACTGTACAATATAGAAGACTGTTAAATGGACGGCATCTGACCTGAATGATTCCAAAGACGAGCAACATCATGAGAGAAGCAAATAGGAAAGGACCAAGGAAGCTGAAGTCCTTGCCCCTCCTTGCAGCCCAGAAGGTGTAAGCGGTGAGGCTCAAGACAACCACCATTACAAGAATCCAAAGTGACCTTGCCTGCAAAAAGACCTTGCCTGCGCACATAGGGGACAATTTTAGCGGTTTTTTATCAAAGAAAAACCATCACAACGACAAAGAACAAAACACATATATATCATATATATATAAGAGCAGGACTACAAAATGAACTAATTGCTTTCTTATCATCGCATACATCTCTTTACCAAAGAAACTATCAAGTAAATCTGACTAAACAATAAAGCACATGCATGCTAAAATCTGAAGTAAATGGCAGTCATGCATTGAAGAAGCAAACTATCAGCAACCACCTGCAATGTGGTACAAGCTAGAACGAACCTTCGAATTGGTACAACCCAAAATGCAGTGTTATGAACGCTGAGGCAAACACAAATGAATGATAGATCACAGAGTGCCTGACAACATAACTTTATATAAGTCAAAAAAATATGTATTTCAATCACTTCAATCCAATGAGATTTAACCAGCACATGCATGGAGTACCTTTAAAATATAACCTTTGAACATCTATTGTATTGTCAGAACACTAGTATGATATATCAACTGAAAATCCTTTTTATTTTGATAAAAGTTTAAGCTAGTCCAGCAACCTAAACCACGCCCTTGCCAAAGCCATGTCAAATTGGGCAGGTCGGCTGGCATATTATTGGACAAATAGGCCTTCAGATCAAATGATACTATCAGAATACTATGTATCTTACAACAAATAGTAGCCGGAAGAAACAGTAAAAAAAAAGAAGCAAGATCCAACCAATGTTCTATGAAAAAAGTGAAGGTTACCGTTTGCCAATTTCTTAGTTGAAAAAGTAATAGCAGAAAATAGCAGAGCGACGTCTTCTAAGAAAATACTACAAATGCTTCTGACTCAGACAAGTATATCAATCATAAATGGTGACCAGCAGCTACAATTTGGCCCTCAACACAGACTGGGAAAATGCATCAACTACAGTCACATGGGCTGCCTGGCCGAGCCTACCATTGCATGGCCATGGCAAATTGGTAGCAAATGTACTCCCTCCGTTCCCAAATATAAGTCTTTTTAGAGATTCCAACAAATGACTACATACGGAGCAAAATGAGTGAATCTGCACTCTAAACTATATCTACATACATCCGTATGTTGTAGTCCATTTGAAATGTCTAAAAAGACTTATATTTAGGAACGGAGGGAGTATTTCTGAATCCAGTCCACAAATAAACAAAGTGCTTCACAATAGTGCTGACATGGTGACTAACAAGCTAATAGTACGAAAATTTCTACTAGCCATGTATATGTAATGCATTAACACAATGAGAGGGGCATTAAAGGCACATGGTGGGAAGACATTTACCACTACTAAGATTAGCCACAATGGGTAGTAACATAGACTAGTAACATGCCCATGTTACTAGTCTATGTTACTACCTCTATAGTGGGAAGTAACATATGTGTGGTAACATGCAACACTTCATTTATTAGGCTATAGACACATCTTGCCTTGATATGTGTGATGTTACTCATACTAGTAGTAACTAGCTATGTTACCACTTTCATCTCTTTCTTTAATTATTGCATGCCACATCATCTATTTAACCTAAATATGTGTGATGTTACTACCTATGTTACTCCCATTGTGGGTAGTCTAAAGGAACTTATCAAGCCCAGAGAGAAGGTGTTGGCCACTGTGAAGACGCCAAGCAGTAGCAGGTTGACTGGGTGCTTCTTGCAGTACATGAGCATCGGGAACAGCACTGCATACAAAAAATTAAGAAGCATTTTAGTAACGGATTATACTCCCAGCTGCAATTCACAAAGCAACCAAGTCCCATTCTACAGTAGTTAATCAAAAATTAAGAGTGCATGGGACGTTCCTGTAAAAATCAGGAGATGTAATCTATAGCTTCTTTTTGCGGGAAAGACATAATGAAATCGCACGCATAGTAGCAGTATCGCCTATAAATTCGTCGGAATACCCGGAACGACCTTTAATTTCAGGGGAATCACTCAAGTCTTTATGCTTGCAGGCGTACATTCAAGGAAGAGCTCCAGTCGCTACTTCACAGAGCAAAAAGAAATACTTATTCAGATTCAGATCTCCCAAATTGGGTGCGAGACTTCCGATAATTGTGCAACATATTTGTTATCTGGCATTCAAAATGCACTTGTTGTATGCTGCAATTTAATTTTGCACAGCCCCCGTACATACATACTCTGTTTCTTTTACCAAAAGAAGAAAAGAAAACCCTCCCTGCAATTGGATGCTAAATTAGAAATGGTTTGAGGCCTCACCGATGCAGGGGAGGATGAAGAGGAAGATGAAGCCGAAGATGTAGATCCCGATGCCGTCGTACGAGGAGACGATGAAGTGGTGGACCTTGAGGATGACGGCCGCGACGGCGGCGCTGAGGAGAAGCTGCAGGGAGAGGATGACGTAGATCTTCCGGATGAGCGCCCAGCGCAGCTCCGGGCTCTCCGTCGTCCCGGGGTACGGCGCCCCCTTCGGCGCCGCGGTGCCGGTGCCGGTGCCACCCGCCTCGACGTCGCCGCCCTTCATCTCGCCCGGCGATGGCGATGCCTCCGGTGGTAGGGTTTTCGCGGGTGTGGAGTGGGGAGTGTGGGGAGTGGGGAGGAGCAAAGCGAACAAAGTCGGGTATATAGTCAAACCAGATGACCCCGACCTACTGGCCCCACTAGTCAGGCAGAAAAGAATCATGGACGGTGGAATTGTTACGCGGTTCCTTCTTGTTGGAAAAAAAGGCAGATGCTATCTTTTTCTTTTTTGATGAGATTTTTTTTAGGGTTTCTTTTTTTTATGATATGAAGGGGAAGAGATTGGACAGAGGCCCTTTCCGCCTCCGCAACCACACAAGATAGGTTCTGCGAAGAAATGACTTTGATGTTTTTTTGGGGAAAAACGATATTGCAGTTTCAAAAATCTTGAATAGTAACTTTTATGTAGATCCGGTTTTGTTATTTTTCGCACAGATTGTCATGGAAGCCATTTGTTCGCAAAACTTTACACGTGGGTATACTAGACCATTTTCGTTAACAAAAATCAGATTCTTTTTGTCTTCTTTATTTTCAAAAAATCAATTAGGGTGCACGTAGAACGAGATTCAATTGGGGAGTTTTCGAACCGATAACCCCTATTCAAAACCCAAGCAAAAGGAAAACAACATGACAAAGCTAGCTGAGTTGCAAGGCCTTCTTTTGGGCGGGCACCATGCGTCAACAATCTAAAATTACGGGAAATCCTTTGGTTTGACAACAGTCTATCCTTGGTGTGTGGCTGTTGTCTCCACCGAGAAAGAACTCCCCCCCCCCCCCCCCAACCTCCGACTCCTACCTTGCGAGGAGACCTGTTGTCGTGTCTCCGTAGTAAACCTTTCCCCCTCTGCTCACAGCTCTGCCTTTGTCTCATATAGAAGTGCACTTGAGGACCGACGAGCTCCAGTAAGTCCGGTGGTGCTCCCTGCAGCACCGACCGCAACACCAGATCTCGCATGTCACAACAAGTCGTCGCAATACAGGCCCAGTTGCAAGCCCGTCCTTCACAACATTGGTGTTGTTGCGAGCCCACCCTTCGTAACATCAGCGAGTGAGGAAGCACACAAACGCCCTGAGATTTGCAGGATGGTTCTTGCACATTGCAACAACGCATGGCGTGACGCGAATGGTAATTTTAGAATGACTAACCCACCGGTAGCAAGTCTAGTGGCAGGCATTTTGGCGGGCTCGCAGCCGTTACTTTTTTTGCTAGTTTTTTAAAATAATGTTAGGGTTTTAGTGTTTAAGATTTAGGCTTATGCTACAATTTTTCTACATTAAAGTTGCATCATTGGAAGTTCCATGATGAGCACCTACAATCGGACCCTCAACCCCCCACCCCCTCCCCCCGTCCCCTCCCACAAACGTCTGGATGGATAGCCAAAGACACTGTCGATCACAAAATCGCCACCCAACTGCCTACCCACACCTAGCCCAAATGTCTGGGTTGTCCAACTAGCCATCCCATATGTGAGGCAGAGATGAGGACGCTCGGGCGTGCCCGGACACATCCACCATGTTGGACTGGTGGGCGGGACCCACGGAAAAACCCATCGGTCCTTTGGGTTCTGCCTCTGATTTGGTGAGGACACATTCAGATTGCTGCTCCGTTGCACCGTCCGAAGGGCCAAAACCATCTATTTAAGACCGACAAAAAGGGTAAACCCTAGACGCCCTCTCCTCATCTCCCTCTCATCCGCACTGCTAGCGCTCCCACCCCCTCTTCCCCTTCCACTTCGACCTCGACATCTGCCATGGTCCGACAAAAGACAAATTACTACAAAATGCTCACACCCTAATGCTAAGCGAGATCGCCACTAATATGCGTGTCACGAAGAGTGTCGCACTGCTTAAATTGTTGCGTAGTAGATGGACGTACCAGGGAAGGGGGAGGAGCAGGATGGAGCGCCATGGAAGGAGGAGGTGCCAAAGGACATGCAGGAGGAGGTGGAGTAGGAGGTGGCCATAAAGGACATGCAGGAGGAGGTGGAGGAGGCGTTGGGCCCGGAGGTTGAGCCGACAACTTTGGCATGGAAGAGCCGATGCGAAGTTCCAACACGCCTAAGCTGTGGAGGCGACAACACAGTTCGAGGTGAAGCAAGCTGTCATCCTTGACTTGACCCAATCCAAGTGGGAGGTGGCGACGAACCTCCATCATATCCACATCGCCGACATGAGGTGGGAACACACTTCAGGGAACTCAACAAGGTTGATGAGGACAACAAGTTGGAGCTATGCCCCGCTGCAAATGACCACGAGACCGGTCCATCCGGCAAAGGGGTCATGTGCATCTCTAAAGACGAGTAAAAGTAAGGTAGTTTTTATTTGAATGGAGCTCGTTTTATCTATATATGCATTATGATGGACGTACACTACTAAAAAAATGCTTATACATAGAAGTTTATCAGTAGCGCTGGTTTGGGCCCCCATGCTACTGGTGTGTACCAGTAGCGCCTGGTACAAAACGCGCTACTGCTACTGAATAGCAGCAGCGTTGGTTAGCACGGGCCGCGCTGCTGTTACGTGGGCCGCATGGCCAAAATGGTAGCCCACTTAGCTGTAGCGTGGGCTGTGCACCGGCGCTACAGCTAGTGGGCTTAGCAGTAGCATCGGCCTGTACGCAGCGCCACTACTACATCAAAAGAACCCCCCCCCCCCCCCGGCGCACCCTCATCTCAATTCGATCGTCCTCCCCTCCACCCGACGCCGCCGCGGTTAGGGTTCCTCCCCCAGCCACCGCGCGCCACCGCCGCCGCAGGTAATGCTCATCACCCTCCGCTGCTCCTCCCCCCTCTCGCCGCCCCCATCTGGCGGCGCTTGTTGGAAATATGCCCTAGAGGCAATACTAAATTGGTTATTATTATATTTCCTTGTTCATGACAATCGTTTATTATCCATGCTAGAATTGTATTGATAGGAAACTCAGATACATGTGTGGATACATAGACAACACCATGTCCCTAGTAAGCCTCTAGTTGACTAGCTCGTTGATCAATAGATGGTTACGGTTTCCTGACCATGGACATTGGATGTCGTTGATAACGGGATCACATCATTAGGAGAATGATGTGATGGACAAGACCCAATCCTAAGCCTAGCACAAGATCGTGTAGTTCGTTTGCTCAGAGCTTTTCTAATGTCAAGTATCATTTCCTTAGACCATGAGATTGTGCAACTCCCGGATACCGTAGGAATGCTTTGGGTGTACCAAACGTCACAACGTAACTGGGTGGCTATAAAGGTGCACTACAGGTATCTCCGAAAGTGTCTGTTGGGTTGGCACGAATCGAGACTGGGATTTGCCACTCCGTGTAAACGGAGAGGTATCTCTGGGCCCACTCGGTAGGACATCATCATTATGTGCACAATGTGACCAAGGAGTTGATCACGGGATGATGTGAGTTACGGAACGAGTAAAGAGACTTGCCGGTAACGAGATTGAACAAGGTATCGGGATACCGACGATCGAATCTCGGGCAAGTAGCATACCGATAGACAAAAGGAATTGTATACGGGATTGATTGAATCCCCGACATCGTGGTTCATCCGATGAGATCATCGTGGAACATGTGGGAGCCAACATGGGTATCCAGATCCCGCTGTTGGTTATTGACCGGAGAACGTCTCGGTCATGTCTGCATGGTTCCCGAACCCGTAGGTCTACACACTTAAGGTTCGATGACGCTAGGGTTATAAAGGAAGTTTGTATGTGGTTACCGAATGTTGTTCGGAGTCCCGGATGAGATCCCGGACGTCACGAGGAGATCCGGAATGGTCCAGAGATAAAGATTTATATATGGGAAGTCCTGTTTTGGTCACCGGAAAAGTTTCGGGTGCTATCGGTAATGTACCGGGACCACCGGGAGGGTCCCGAGGGTCCACCAGGTGGGGCCACCGGCCCCAGAGGGCTGCGTGGGCCAAGTGTGGGAGGGGACCAGCCCCAGGTGGGCTGGTGCGCCCCCCCCACAAGAGGCCCAGGGCGCAGGAAAGGGGGGAAGGGGGAAACCCTAGGCACAGATGGGCCTAAGGCCCATCTAGTGGGGCGCCCCCCTCTCTCCCCCCCTTGGCCGCCCCCAAGCCCCATCTAGGGCTGGCCGCACCCCTTGGGGGGGAACCCTAGATGGGGGCGCATCCCTCCCCCTCCCCTATATATATTGGGGTTTTGGGGCTGCCATACACACGAGAACACATCTCCCTCATGGCGCAGCCCTACCCCTCTTCCTCCTCCTCTCCCGCGGTGCTTGGCGAAGCCCTGCGGGGTTGCCACGCTCCTCCATCACCACCACGCCGTCGTGCTGCTGCTGGACGGAGTCTTCCCCAACCTCTCCCTCTCCCCTTGCTGGATCAAGGCGTGGGAGACGTCACCGGGCTGCACGTGTGTTGAACGCGGAGGCGCCGTGGTTCGGCGCTTAGATCGGAATCAACCGCGATCTGAATCGCTACGAGTACGACTCCCTCATCCGCGTTCTTGCAACGCTTCCGCATCGCGATCTACAATGGTATGTAGATGCACTCCCCTTCCCTCGTTGCTAGATTACTCCATAGATTGATCTTGGTGATGCGTAGAAATTTTTGAATTTCTGCTACGTTCCCCAACAGTGGCATCATGAGCTAGGTCTATGCGTAGTTTCTATGCACGAGTAGAACACAAGGTAGTTGTGGGCGTTGATTTTGTCAATTCTTCTTGCCGCTACTAGCCTTATCTTGTTTCGGCGGCATTGTGGGATGAAGCGGCCCGGACCGACCTTACACGTACGCTTACATGAGACAGGTTCCACCGACTGACATGCACTAGTTGCATAAGGTGGCTAGCGGGTGTCTGTCTCTCCCACTTTAGTCGGAACGGATTCGATGAAAAGGGTCCTTATGAAGGGTAAATAGAAATTGGCATATCACGTTGTGGTTTTACGTAGGTAAGAAACGTTCTTGCTAGAAACCTATACAAGCCACGTAAAAACTTGCAACAACAATTAGAGGACGTCTAACTTGTTTTTGCGGCATGTGCTATGTGATATGATATGGCCAGAAGATATGATGAATGATATATGTGATGTATGAGATTGATCATATTCTTGTAATAGGGATCACGACTTGCATGTCGATGAGTATGACAACCGACAGGAGCCATAGGAGTTGGCTTTATTTTTTGTATGACCTGCTTGTCATTGAATAACGCCATGTAAATTACTTTACTTTATTGCTAAGCGTGTTAGCCATAGAAGTAGAAGTAATCGTTGGCGTGATAACTTCATAAAGACACAATGATGGAGATCATGATGATGGAGATCATGGTGTCATGCCGGTGACGAAGATGATCATGGTGCCCCGAAGATGGAGATCAAAGGAGCAAAATGATATTGGCCATATCATGTCACTATTTGATTGCATGTGATGTTTATCATGTTTTGCATCTTATTTGCTTAGAACGACGGTAGTAAGTAAGATGATCCCTCACTAAAATTTCAAGAGACGTGTTCCCCCTAACTGTGCACCGTTGCGAAGGTTCGTTGTTTCGAAGCACCACGTGATGATCGGGTGTGATAGATTCTAACGTTCGAATACAACGGGTGTTGACGAGCCTAGCATGTACAGACATGGCCTCGGAACACATGCGAAACACTTAGGTTGACTTGACAAGCCTAGCATGTACAGACATGGCCTCGGAACACAAGAGACCGAAAGGTCGAACATGAGTCGTATAGTAGATACGATCAACATGGAGATGTTCACCGATGATGACTAGTCCGTCTCACGTGATGATCGGACACGGCCTAGTTTGACTCGGATCATGTATCACTTAGATGACTAGAGGGATGTCTATCTGAGTGGGAGTTCATTAAATAATCAGATGAACTTCATTATCATGAACATAGTCAAAAGGTCTTTGCAAATTATGTCATACGCTTTAGTTCTACTGTTTAAGATATGTTCCTAGAGAAAATTTAGATGAAAGTTGGTAGTAGCAATTATGCGGTCTGGGTCCGTAAACTGAGGATTGTCCTCATTGCTGCACAGAAGGCTTATGTCCTTAATGCACCGCTCGGTGTGCTGAACCTCAGCGTCGTCTGTAGATGTTGCGAAACATCTGACATACACGTTTTGATGACTACGTGATAGTTCGGTGCATAATGCTAACGGTTTAAAATTGTGGCGACAAAGACGTTTTGAAACGTCGCAGAACATATGAGATGTTCCGAAGACTGAAATTGGGATTTCAGACTAATGCCCACGTCAAGAGGTATGAGACCTCTGACAAGTTTCTTAAGCCTGCAAACTAAGGGAGAAAAGCTCAATCGTTGAGCATGTGCTCAGATTGTCTGAGTACCACAATCGCTTGAATCGAGTGGGAGTTAATCTTCCAGATGAGATAGTGATGGTTCTCCATAGTCACTGCCACCAAGCTATTAGAGCTTCGTGATGAACTATAACATATCAGGGATAGATATGATGATCCTTGAGCAACTCGCGATGTTTGACACCGCGAAAGTAGAAATCAAATAGGAGCATCAATTGTTGATGGTTAGTAAAACCACTAGTTTCAAGAAGGGCAAGGGCAAAAGGGATACTTCATGAAACAGCAAATCATTTGCTGCTCTAGTGAAGAATCCCAAGGTTGAACCCAAACCCGAGACTAAGTGCTTCTGTAATGAGGGGAACGGTCACTGAAGCAGAACTACCCTAGATACTTGGTAGATGAGAAGGCAGGCAAGGTCGACAGAAGTATATTGGATATACATTATGTGAATGTGTACTTTACTAGTACTCCTAGCAGCACCAGGGTATTAGATACCGGTTCGGTTGCTAAGTGTTAGTAACTCGAAATAAAAGCTGCGGAATAAATGGAGACTAGCTAAAGGTGAGATGACGATGTGTGTTGAAGTGTTTCCAAGGTTGATGTGATCAAGCATCGCATGCTCCCTCTACCATCGAGTTTGGTGTTTGCGTTGAGCATGAACATGATTAGATTATGTTTATCGCAATACGGTTATTCATTTAAGGAGAATAATGGTTACTCTGTTTATTTGAATAATACCTTCAATGGTCTTGCACCTAAAATGAATCTCGATCGCAGTGATACACATGTTCGTGCCAAAAGATATAAAATAGTAATGATAGTACCACATACTTGTGGCACTGCCACTTGAGTCATATTGGTATAGAACGCATGAAGAAGCTCCATGTAGATGGATCTTTAGACTCACTCGTTTTTGAAAAGATTGAGACATGCGAACCATGTCTATTGGTATATATGCATGAAGAAACTCCATGCAGATGGATCGTTTGGACTCACTTGATTTTGAATCACTTGAGACATGCAAATCATACCACATGGGCAAGATGACTGAAAGGCCTCGTTTTCAGTAAGATGAACAAGAGAGCAACTTGTTGGAAGTAATACATTTGATGTGTGCAGTCCAATGAGTGCTGAGGCATGCAGTGGATATCGTTATGTTCTTACTTCACAGATGATTTAAGTAGATGCTGAGTGTATTTACTTGATGAAACACAAGTCTGAATTATTGAAAGGTTCAAGTAATTTCAGAGTGAAGTTGAAGATCGTCGTGACAAGAGGATAAAATGTCTGTGATATGATCATAGAGATGAGTATCTGAGTTACGAGTTTGGCACACAATTAAGACATTGTGGAAAGTGTTTCACAATTAATATCGCCTGGAACACCATAGTGTGATGGTGTGTCCGAACATCATAACTGCACCCTATTGGATATGGTGCATACCATGATGTCTCTTATCGAATTACCACTATCGTTTATGGGTTAGGCATTAGAGACAACCGCATTCACTTTAAAAGGGGCACCACGCAATTCCGTTGAGACGACACCGTTTAGAGAAACCTAAGTTGTCGTTTCTTAAAAGTTTGGGGCTGCGATGCTTATGTGAAAAAGTTTCAGGCTGATAAGCTCGAACCCAAAGCGGATAAATGCGTCTTCATAGAATACCCAAAACAGTTGGGTATACCTCCTATTTCAGATCTGGAAGCAAAAGTAATTGCTTCTAGAAACGGGTCCTTTCTCGAGGAAAAGTTTCTCTCGAAAGAATTGAGTGGGAGGATGGTGGAGACTTGATAAGGTCATTGAACCGTCACTTCAACTAGTGTGTAGCAGGGCATAGGAAGTTGTTCCTGTGGCACCTACACCAATTGAAGTGGAAGCTTATGATAGTGATCATGAAACTTCGGATCAAGTCACTACCTTGTAGGACAACGAGGATGCGTGCTACTTCAGAGTGGTACGTGATCCTGTCTGAGATATCATGTTGTTGGACAATACTGAACCTACGAGCTATGGAGAAGCGATGGTGGGCCCATATTCCGACAAATGGTTAGAAGCCATGAAATCCGAGATAAATGGATCTTTAAGAAGAAGACGGACATGGACGGTAATGTTACCGTCTATGAGCTCGACTTGTGGCAAAGAGTATTTCCACAAGTTCAAGGAGTTGACTACGATGAGATTTTCTCATCCGTAGCGATGCTTAAGTCCGTCGGAATCATGTTAGCATTAGCTGCATTTATGAAATCTGGCAGATGGATGTCAAAACAAGTTTCCTTACCAGTTTGCGTAAGGAAAGGTTGTATGTGATACAATCAGAAAGGTTTTGTCGATCCTAAGGATGCTAAAAGGTATGCTAGCTCCAGCGATCCTTCCATGGACTAGAGCAAGCATCTCAGAGTCAGAATATACGCTTTGATGGAGTGATCAAAGTTTTTGGGTTTATACAAAGTTTGTTAGAAACTTGTATTTACAATAAAGTGAGTGGGAGCGCTACAACATTTCTGATAAGTATATGTGAATGACATATTGTTGATCCGAAATGATGTAAAATTTCTGGAAAGCATAAAGGGTTGTTTGAAAGGAGTTTTTCAAAGGAAGACCTGGATAAAGCTGCTTACATATTGGGCATCAAGATCTATAGAGATAGATCAAGACGCCCGATGATACTTTCAAAGAACGCACACCTTGACATGATTTTGAAAGAGTTCAAAATAGATCAGCAAAGAAGGAGTTCTTGGCTGTGTTGCAAGGTGTGAGTATTGAGTAAGACTCAAGACCTGACCACAGCAGAAGAGAGAGAAAGGACGAAGGTCGTCCCCTATGCTTTAGACGTAGGCTCTACAGTATGCTATGCTGTGTACCGCACATGAAGTGTGCCTTGCCATGAGTTGGTCAAGGGGTACAATAGTGATCCGGGAATTGATCACATGACAGCGGTCGAGCTTATCCTTAGTAGCTAGTGGACTAAGGAATTTTCTCGATTATGGAGGTGAAAAGGAGTTCGTCGTAAAGGGTTACGTCGATGCGAACTTTGACACTAATCCGGATGACTCTGAGTAGTAAACCGGATTCGTATGGTAGAGCAATTATTTGAAATGGCTCCAAGTAGCGCGTGGTAGCATCCACAAGATGACATAGATATTCGTAAAGCACACACGGATCTGAAAGGTTCAGACCCGTTGACTAATAACCTCTCTCACAAGCATAACATGATCAAACCAGAACTCATTGAGTGTTAATCACATAGTGATGTGAACTAGATTGTTGACTCTAGTAAACTCTTTGGATGTTGGTCACATGGTGATGTGACCTGTGAGTGTTAATCACATGGTGATGTGAACTAGATTATTGACTCTAGTGCAAGTGGGAGACTGTTGGAAATATGCCCTAGAGGCAATAATAAATAGGTTATTATTATATTTCCTTGTTCATGACAATCGTTTATTATCCATGCTAGAATTGTATTGATAGGAAACTCAGATACATGTGTGGTTACATAGACAACACCATGTCCCTAGTAAGCCTCTAGTTGACTAGCTCGTTGATCAATAGATGGTTACGGTTTCCTGACCATGGACATTGGATGTCGTTGATAACGGGATCACATCATTACGAGAATGATGTGATGGACAAGACCCAATCCTAAGCCTAGCACAAGATCGTGTAGTTCGTTTGCTCAGAGCTTTTCTAATGTCAAGTATCATTTCCTTAGACCATGAGATTGTGCAACTCCCGGATACCGGAGGAATGCTTTGGGTGTACCAAACGTCACAACGTAACTGGGTGGCTATAAAGGTGCACTACAGGTATCTCCGAAAGTGTCTGTTGGGTTGGCACGAATCGAGACTGGGATTTGTCACTCCGTGTAAACGGACATCATCATTATGTGCACAATGTGACCAAGGAGTTGATCACGGGATGATGTGAGTTACGAAACGAGTAAAGAGACTTGCCGGTAACGAGATTGAACAAGGTATCGGGATATCGATGATCAAATCTCGGGCAAGTAGCATACCGATAGACAAATGGAATTTTATACGGGATTGATTGAATCCCCGACATCGTGGTTCATCCGATGAGATCATCGTGGAACATGTGGGAGCCAACATGGGTATCCAGATCCCGCTGTTGGTTATTGACCGGAGAACGTCTCGGTCATGTCTGCATGGTTCCCGAACCCGTAGGGTCTACACACTTAAGGTTCGATGACGCTAGGGTTATAAAGGAAGTTTGTATGTGGTTACCGAATGTTGTTCGGAGTCCCGGATGAGATCCCGGACGTCACGAGGAGTTCCGGAATGGTCCGGAGGTAAAGATTTATATATGGGAAGTCCTGTTTTGGTCACCGGAAAAGTTTCGGGTGCTATCGGTAATGTACCGGGACCACCGGGAGGGTCCCGGGGGTCCACCAGGTGGGGCCACCGGCCCCAGAGGGCTGCGTGGGCCAAGTGTGGGACGGGACCAGCCCCAGGTGGGCTGGTGCGCCCCCCACAAGAGGCCCAGGGCGCAGGAAAGGGGGGAAGGGGGAAACCCTAGGCACAGATGGGCCTAAGGCCCATCTAGTGGGGAGCCCCCCTCTCTCCCCCCCTTGGCCGCCCCCCCAAGCCCCATCTAGGGCTGGCCGCACCCCTTGGGGGGGGGGACCCTAGATGGGGGCGCAGCCCTCCCCCTCCCCTATATATATTGGGGTTTTGGGGCTGCCATACACACGAGAACACATCTCCCTCATGGCGCAGCCCTACCCCTCTTCCTCCTCCTCTCCCGCGGTGCTTGGCGAAGCCCTGCGGGATTGCCACGCTCCTCCATCACCACCACGCCGTCGTGCTGCTGCTGGACGGAGTCTTCCCCAACCTCTCCCTCTCCCCTTGCTGGATCAAGGCGTGGGAGACGTCACCGGGCTGCACGTGTGTTGAACGCGGAGGCGCCGTGGTTCGGCGCTTAGATCGGAATCAACCGCGAGCTGAATCGCTACGAGTACGACTCCCTCATCCGCGTTCTTGCAACGCTTCCGCATCGCGATCTACAATGGTATGTAGATGCACTCCCCTTCCCTCGTTGCTAGATTACTCCATAGATTGATCTTGGTGATGCGTAGAAAATTTTGAATTTCTGCTACGTTCCCCAACAGCGCTCACACGCTCTCGCCGGACGCCCCCCCCACACACCCCCTGCTGCCTCACATCAAAGAATGAGGCTGAGCGAGGAGGAGGTGTGCAACCTATGGGACATAATTCTGCCATGTGCTGACTTTGTCGGGGTGCCATTCGTGACCCGCCTGACAAGTACCATGGTTGATCGGCATGTCATGGTATGTTATACTTACTGTAGTAATTTGATGATATGCTTTATTGTTATACATACAAATGCAAATTATTCGATGATATGCTTAGTGAATCCGATGATATGCTTAGTGTAGAGTCCAATGATATGTTGTGTGGAAGCTAGCCGATGATATGCTTTAGTGTAGAGTCCGATGACAAGCTTAATTAGTGTAGAGTCCAACGACATGTTTACTGTCTGATCGATGATATTCTTTAGTGTGTACCTAGAGTCCAATGATATATATGCTAACTATAGAATCTGACCGATGATATGCTTTAGTGTAGCTAGAGTCCAATGATATATATGCTTAGTGTAGAAACGAAGGAACTGTTAATAGTGTAGAATCCATACTTATTAGTAGAATTCATGCTTAGTAGAAATGTAGTACTGTGTCTTTTGATAGTGTAGAAATCTATACTTACTAGAAATATATTTGCAAGAGTATGTGCGAGGCTACTTATTAATTGGTATGTTTTTCATATTTAGAAATTGCCAAAGAGCCTATCTGTGAGTTGTGGTATCGAGCCTGATGAAGAAGGCTCTGCTGGAATACGCCTTACCGCAAGGGGCTCCGTCATCACCTGTGCGTACGGCATGGACACGGACGGTCGCACACACTTAAGCTTGGTTGGGTGGAAGAGCTTCCTCGTTGGCAATAGTCTTCATGTTGGACAGGCCATCCTAATTACTATCAGGAACACCCACCGCCAAGGCTTGAGGATGATGATTGTCATCGATATCATATAGAACTATATATGTGTGTGGCTGCTGAACCATATATATGCTACTGTACGACTACCTAGTAGACTGCTTATCAACTATTATTAGTTCGCCATATGAGATCTATCAATGCATGTTGACTATATATGAGTACCTATAATGTTTAATGATATTGTATGACTACTGTATGACTATATATGAGTATCTGGTATTGTGGTTAATGATAATGTTATATGAGTATCCAATATTTGTGAAATTGCAGTTTATTGAAACGGGTACTATTCTAAAATATAGAAAGCAGAAAAAATGTTGAAAGATACAACAGCTGCGCGAGGACAGGAAAAGCGCTACAACTACATAGTAGTAGCGCGTGACTGAAGAGCGCTACTGGTACGATTACTAGTAGTAGCGCTGGGTTAGACCGCGCTATTACTACCAGTTAGCTTGTGACGCCCCCGATTTGACCGTACACTAATCATGCACGCAAATGTGTACGATCACGGTCAGGGACTCACGGGAAGATATCACAACACAACTCTACAACATAAATAAGTCATACAAGCATTATAATACAAGCCAGGGGCCTCGAGGGCTCGAATACAATTGCTCGATCATAGACGAGTCAGCGGAAGCAACAATATCTGAGTACAGACATAAGTTAAACAAGTTTGCCTTAAGAAGGCTAGCACAAACTGGGATACAGATCGAACGAGGCACAGGCCTCCTGCCTGGGATCCTCCTAACTACTCCTGGTCGTCGTTAGCGGCCTGCACGTAGTAGTAGGCACCTCCAGTGTCGTGGGTGTCGTCGTCGACGGTGGCGTCTGGCTCCTGGACTCCAGCATCTGGTTGCGACAACCAGATAAAAAGGAAAAAGGGGGAAAAGAGGGAGAGAAGCAACCGTGAGTACTCATCCAAAGTACTCGCAAGCAAGGAGCTATACTACATATGCATGGGTATATGTGTAAAGGGGCATATCAGTGGACTGAACTGCAGAATGCCAGAATCAGAGGGGGATAGCTAGTCCTGTCGAAGACTACGCTTCTGGACATCTCCATCTTGCAGCATGTAGAAGAGAGTAGATTGAAGTCCTCCAAGTAGCATCGCATAGCATAATCCTACCCGGCGATCCCCTCCTCGTCGCCCTGTTAGAGAGCGATCACCGGGTTGTATCTGGCACTTGGAAGGGTGTATTTTATTCAGTATCCAGTTCTAGTTGTCATAAGCTCAAGGTACAACTCCGGGTCGTCCTTTTACCGAGGGACACGGCTATTCGAATAGATAAACTTCCCTGCAGGGGTGCACCACATAACCCAACACGCTCGATCCCATTTGGCCGGACACACTTTTCTGGGTCATGCCCGGCCTCGTAAGATCAACACGTCGCAGCCCCACCTAGGCTCAACAGAGAGGTTAGCACGCCGTTCTAAACCTATGCGCGCAGGGGTCTGGGCCCATCGCCCTATGCACACCTGCACGTTGCGTACGCGGCCGGAAGCAGACCTAGCCCCCTTAATACAAGCGCGAGCTTATGGTCCAATGCGGCGCGCGCCACTCAGTTGCTGACGTCAAAAGAGCTTCGGCTGATACCACGACGTCGGGATACCCATAACTACTCCCACGTAGATGGTTAGTGCGTATAGACCAAATGGCCAGACTCAGATCAAATACCAAGATCTCGTTAAGCGTGTTAAGTAACCGCGAACGCCGACCAGGGCCAGGCCCACCTCTCACCTAGGCGGTCTCAACCTGCCCTGTCGCTCCGCCACAAAGATCCACTCGCGGGTACTCCTACGAGCCGACCCGACTTAAATCATCACATGTGTCATGTATATAGTATATAAGTATATACCCGTGATCACCGCCCAGGTGATCACGGCCCGATAGTATAGCATAGCAGACGGACAAGAATGAAGGGCCACTGATGGAAAACTAGCATCCTAGACTAAGCATGTAGGATTACAGGTAAAGGTAACAACAGTAGTTACAAGGATAGGCTATGCATCAGGGTAGGATACCGAAAAGCAGTAACATGCTACACTACTCTAATGCAAGCAGTATAGAGAAGAATAGGCGATATC